>NC_073629.1:97358224-97661254 GCF_029407905.1 Bubalus kerabau | reverse complement strand
GCATTTTATGGAAAACACAGAAAAAAGGCCTATATTGGAAAATTTAGATATCTGGATCTTTATTTGGCCCTTTTCCTATGTAGGCATACTGTACATATCATTTAGTCCTCATAACAATGCTGAGAAGTAGAGTTTCATGTCTCCACTTTATAAATGGGGAAATGATACTAAGAATGTTTGAATAATTTATCTATAGTCATAGAACCAGCAAGTGGTGGAAAAGAGATATAAAGAACAGATCATTGGCTTTGATCCACACTTTGAATTCTTTCCATTAACCAGGCTGCCTCCCGAGGAGAACCAGAGCTGTGTTCATCAAATAGATCAAGTGTATATGGAACATAATTAGACTTAATCTGCAGACAATCTAAGCACATGAGATATGGTGGCTTCCATATTGGAAAGGAAAGAGTGTGAAGAGCATTAAAAAAAAAAAAACTGATAAAAACAAAAATAATGGAAAATAATGAGATAAATCTTCATAGATTACAAATTACTTTCCTATTTATTAACTCATATGTTCCTTATAATTATCCTACAAAGTAAGTAGTATCATCTCCATTCTCAAATGAGGAGACCAGCTCAGAGAGGGTGAATGACTTTCTCAAGGTCATCGGGATACTGAGTGAAAATCTGAGCCCAAATCTTTCTTCCAAGTTCCTGTCCTTTTCAGCATGCCAAGTCAACCAGATTTCTACTCACATGGTGTGGACAATGTTATTCTGTGGAAGGATGACTTTTTTTTCAGTAGACTTGTTTTCTTTATAAAACAGCCCCTCATTCCTAGGTACAAAAGAAAACTCAGTCCCTCTGAAATTCAGCACCAAATTTCAGCATGTTGGGGTGAATGGGGTGGGGAGGAGGTGCCCCCATACCAACAAGCAGTTGTCCAACACCAGCAGGGAACTCTATAATTCAACCCAATCCTGTCACTATCTTCCCAGAGACATTATCAGATTCCATAGATTGAAGACTCAGTCCTATAAGACTATGACCCTACTGCCCCAACATTAGATGACAATAGGAAGTCGAAGTTGTCCCTGAGCTTATGACCAATTGCCTATAAATCAGAGGTCCCTGCAAGCTCTTCCTTGGATCCAATTAATTTGCTAGAGCAGCTCACAGAACTCAGAGAAATATTTTACTTACAAATTACTGTCTTATTATTAAAGGATATCATTAAGGAACAGGCAAATGAAGAGACACATAAGGGATGGTACATGGGAAAGAGAACAGGGCTTCCATGCCCTTTCCAGGCTCCCCATTCTCTCCACACCTCCACATATGTACTATTGTTTTTATGAAGGCCTGATTACAGAGGCATGATTAATTAAATCATCAGCCTTTGGCAACTGAACTCAATCTCCAGTCCCTCTTCCCTCCCTGAAGTTGGAAGCAGGTGGGTGAGATTGAAGGTTCCAACTTTCTAATCACCAGGTTGATTCTCCAGGCAATCAGCTCCCCATCATCAGGTTACCTAGGGAGTTTTCCCAAAGTCATCTCATTAACAAAAGGCACATTTATAGCTCTTAAACACAGGCTATTCCAAGGGTTTTAGGAGCTATGAGCCAAGAACAGTGGACTAAGACAAAATGAGAAATATATATATATATATATCTTATACATCATAATATCCTAGCTCTATTTTGTAAATATGTCTGCTCTCAAGTTGGGGCTTCCCAGGTAGTGCTAGTGGTAAAGAACCCACCTGACAATGCAGAAGACATAAGAGACATGGGTTCGATCCCTGGGTCAGGATGATCCCTTGGAGGACAGCATTAGCAACCCACTCCAGTATTCTTGCCTGGAGAATCCCATGGACAGAAAAGCCTGGCAGGCTACAGTCTATAGGGTCACAAAGAGGCAGACACGACTGAAGTGACTTAGCAAACACGCACTGCTCTCGAGTACTCTGAGAGAATACTGGTATTAAAGCAGTGCTAGACAAAAGAAACAGCTATTATAAGGCTCAAAAGAGAGCCATCTTAGCTTAGACTCACTCCACAACACAAGTCCAGGAATTCATGGCGCATACCCTGTTGTCCTCCAAGAAATAACCAATACTGCTAAAACAGGTCTTGGTTGCACTGTGAAGAATCTAACAAGACTGTCACTGCTAGGAATGACCCCGTGCTTTAGGAGTCAAAATCATCTACTGTTCTAGTTAGCCTATCAGTTATAGAAACAATAGTGTTTAACCATCTTGCCTAGGCTGCTGCACAGAAAAAAAAAAAATTGTCAAGGGTCTCAGAGTTTCATAGTTGCCTACAGACTTCCGGGTGCTGCTAAATTCATAATCTCTGATCTTCACAACAATCCTATAACCTAAGACAGACATAGGAGATTATTCCAAATACATATATGGGTGAGAGATTCTTACTGAATGCAAGTTTCTGTGCCCAATGCACAGTGAGGCCAAACAAACCAAAACATCAGAGAAAGTTTTATTGCAAGGCCACACAAGGAAAAGGGATGACTTGCGTTCAAAAAAACCCAACTCCCCAATGGTTTTCAGGAAGAAATTTTTATAGGCAAAATTTGGGGTGAGAGCTGCAGGGTGTATTACTTTTTTATGATTGGTTAGTGGTGAGGTAACAGGGCAGTGCTCTAGGAATCTTAGGCTCAGCCTGAAGTTACCATTTTTTACTTGTGTGGAGACCTTAGTTCCTGCAGAAGAACTCAAAATACTGTTATGCATATTCCTTCGGGAGGAACCAGGATCCTGCTTTAATTGCTGCACTATAGTTTCTTAATTGTTCTGCCTTTTTTTCTGCCTTTCCTTATTTCCCTGAATAGCAACTGAGATAGATCCTTGGGACTCTGGGAGGTCTAGGAAGCTGAAGCCTTCATCCTATAAATAAGAAACAAGGAAAGGCTTTTGGGCCCAGGAGGGCCTCATGGGATCCTGCACAGTTACAGAATCTGAGTAGTAGAAGAAGGGAACGAAACTAAACTGAGCACTGACAAACTGAGCAAGACTCTGGGGTTCCTGGGCACAGAAATCTTCCCATGTCCTCCACTTTTTGTTTGTAGGGACTAAGTTTCAGATTCCATGACCATTCCTGAGTTCCAAAGGACTGGTTCAAATAATTGTTAATCAGGGAAGGCAGGGGATGCAGAGACAAAAGAGGAGCAGTCAAGGAGCAACAGTGCAGCTTGGGACAGAATCCTTCCACCTCAAGGGATATATAGAACAATATCTTTGAACTTTTCTGCAGAACTAAAATCCCCAACAAATGGACAATGTTAACTACCTGATGAAGTATTCTTTATTTCAGAGAGAAGGTCACAGTTTGATAACATCAAGAACCCCAGAAGTTCATTAGGAGACCACATGAGGCCAGATTAAAGGAATGCAAGCCCCATGCACACCAAATCTTTATCAGCAACCCTACATTTGAACCATTGTTATAAAACTCCTCACCAAGTTCCCCGAGTTCCCACTCCTTAGGTTGGGACACACAGCTTTTGAGGGCATGAGCCCACTGTGTTCCCCTTTGCCTGGCAAAGCAATAAAGCTATTCTTCCTCCTTCACCCAAAATTCTGTCTCTGAGATTTGATTCGGCACCAGTGGACAGAGGCTAAGTTTTGGCATCATTCACTACTGTAGGGCAAGTACTTTATGTATGTATACTTAGATTTCATAGTCCTCACAATCACCATAAGAACTATCACAGGAAGATATGATGATGAAAAACCTCAAATTAACACAACTATTAATTTGCCGAAGGTTACATACACTAAATGGTAGGATTAAATAATAGTCTTGGCAGATTCTACACAGCATAATCAAGGTCTGTCTTGGAGGACTGCTATTATTGTTGTGTAGTCCACCATTTCTTAATTACACCATGGTGCCTCTTTTGATGTATTGTAAAATGACTTGCCCAAGATCGCTTACCCATTTGTCTTCCCTAACTATACACAGTTCCCTCCATAAAGGAATTTTCTCAATTTTGCTTTTATATCTCAGAACTCAATAAAGAACTTAACAGATTTTCTTCAGTGATTTATTTTTTAATGTTTCATAAACTGAACTAAAATTTGGCTTTGGGATAGACTCTGACATCAAAGATCCTGGATACAGACTATTTAAGCTATGATATATCACATTCAAAGGCACATTCATAAGGGTTTGGAGTTATGCTAATGATAGAGTAGAATAGTTAACTGGTAGTTTTAGAAATACCAGTGTTATAGATGGAAGGGAATTATAGATAGAGAGGGCGATTTAGGAAACTTTGAGAAGCCACTGTAAGTTAATGATCACTCAGGAAAGCTATCAGAACATTGTGAAATGAAGCAGGCTTGCCTAATAATAAAGCCAAAAATAAAAGCACAAGATATGTCTCAGGCCATTAAGTAAAAAATTGAGGGCTTCATCCTGCTGACCAAGGTCAGTAACATAATGGTAGGACCAAGGACCTGGACTTTAAGGGAAAGGTGACATTCCAAAGAAGAAGAACCTCATTATACTGAAACCGCAGATGATTTAACGTATTTTAGTATATGTCAAAACTCCTCTGCTGATTTGAATAGCACCATTACAGTTCTAGTTCAATCTTATAGGGTCAAACACTTTCCCATCTGATGCAAAGGAGCTAATGATATAAGCCTACTGTCTACTGAAGAATGAGGAAGAAGGTGGTTTTTTTTAATCCCTCCCCACTTTTCCTTTGATTACAAAAAGGTAGCCCACTTATTACTTGAGCCAGATCCCTCTTGCCTGCTCATTTGTACCTTTTACAAGTATCTTGTATTAATAACTCTGCTAAATTGCTTCAGTCATGTCTGACTCTGTACAACCTTATGAACTGCAGCCTGCCAGGCTCCTCTGTTCATGGGATTCTCCAGGCAAGAATACTGGAGTGGGTTGCCATGCTCTCTTCCAGGGGATCTTCCTGACCAAGGGATCAAACTTGCATCTCTTAGGTTTCCTTCATTGGCAGGCAGGTTCTTTACCTGCCGCCTGGGAAATCCATTAATAATTCTACTTCTCGCCTATCATTTTGCCTCTCATTGAATTCCTTCAGTGTTGAGACATAAGGAACACGAGCTTCACTGAGTCCTGTGACAAGTTGTGAAATTTCAGTTAGAATATTGTGGGTTAAAATCCCCTCTGAGGTGTGCAGTTTCACTTTCAGTCATGATTCAATAACAGAAACCAGATTTAACCTACTGTCTTAAACAATTAGAAAATAAACAAAATATATTTTAAAAACTCTTTTCAAATATTGGACAACAGGCAATGTAAGGCACTAGTAAAGAAACAAGAGGAAAGTGAGGTAAGGATTGTAATCAGCTAGGCTTTTTGCCTGGAGGCATATTTTTTACTGTGGAGGAGGGAGGAGATAGCAAGCATGGCCTAATGGTGTTGCTAAATTGAGGAGATAAATATGAGAATTCTGACATTCTGAAGTAATGAGGGATAGTCCCTGAGAAGAGGGAGCTTGGCAGGAAAAAAAAAACAAAAACAAAAACAGAAATTTGCACAGTGGTGCCTTGAGTCTTTGCTATCTCTAAATGTATGCACAAGGATGAAACTTCACAAGATCAGGAAAAGAGCAACTGGGGAAAATTCTTAGTTGAACACTTTCCAAAAATCATAGAGAGGTTAGAAATTATTCATGTTCCAAGAGTGGAGAGGCTCACTGTTACTTTAAGTCATTTGGAAAATATTCTAGAAAAGGGCCAGGCCTTCAAAACAAAGCTAAACTACTCCTAGAGTAAAGATACTCTTAAAAACAAAACTATAAAAGGATCAAACTGAACTGCAAGCAATCCATCATGCTTGGGCTGGTGCTCAGTCACTCAGTTGTGTCCAACTCTCTGTGACCCTATGAACTGTATTCTGCCAGGCTCCTCTGTCCATGGGATTTTACAGGCAAGAATACTGTGGTGGGTTGCTGTTTCCTCTTCCAGGGGGATCTTCCTGACCCAGGGATTGAACCCATGTCTCCTGCATCTCCTATACTGGCAAGCAGATTCTTTACCACTAAGCCACCTGGGAAGTCCACAAGTAACTCAACTCTCTGCCAAAACAAAACCCAGGTCTTTAAAGAAAGACAACAGAGAATAAACATAAAAAATCCAGCAGGAAATCAAAAATTAAAGATCTATCAAGAAGCAGGAAAATGTTAGCAATAATCAGTCATAAGAAAAATATATCAATAAAAACAAACATAAATTGTGATATAGTGAAGATTGCTGCTGCTAAGTCGCTTCGGTTGTGTCTGACTCTGTGCGACCCCAGAGATGGTAGCCCACCTGGCTCCACTGTCCCTGGGATTCTCCAGGCAAGAACACTGGAGTGGGTTGCCATTTCCTTCTCCAATGCATGAACGTGAAAAGTGAAAGTGAAGTCGCTCAGTCCTGTCTGACTCTTTGCGACCCTATGGACTGCAGCCCACCAGGCTCCTCCATCCATGGGGTTTTCCAGGCAAGAGTACTGGAGTGGGGTGTGCTAATGCCTTCTCCATAGTGAAGGTAGCATACATGAAAAATTAAGCCAGGGAAAAGAGTCATAATTAGAGGAATGGAAGACATTAAAATTAATCAAATGAAATGTTTAGAGATAAAAATATAAATCTTAAAAAATCACCAGATAGATAATTCCAGAATAGATACTGCAGATGTAAATATTAGAAAACTTAAAGATAGCAATAAAAATTATCCAAAATGAAGCATGGAGATTTAAAAGAAAAGAAAAAAAAATCAGAGTCTCAGTGATATTTGGGGCAATATCAAATGGTCTAATATGCATGTAAATGGAATCACAGGGGGAGAAGAGAAAGAAAAAGTTATAGAAAAAAATCATTTGTTAGTGAAAAAATAATGGCTGAAATTTTTCCAAACTTGATCAAAAATATAAACCCATAGATCCATGCAACTCAATGAATATCAAGTCGATTAAACACAAAGTAACTATAGACACATTATAATAAAATTTGTGGAAGATGGTGAAGTAGGACATGTGTTCATTTCCTTCTTTGAGAACACCAAAATCACAACTAGCGATTGAGCGACCATTGACAGGACGATGCTGGAACCCACCAAAAAAAGATACCCTATGTCCAAAGATAAAGGAGAAGCCACAATGAGATGGTTGGGGGGTGCAATCACGATAAAAATCAGATCCCATACCCAGAACGTGGGTGACCCACAAACTGGAGAAAAATAATACCAAAGAAGTTCCCTGACTCTTGTGAAGGTTCTGAGCTCAACATCAGGCTTCCCAGCCTGGGGATCTCACAAAAGGACTAGGAATCCTCAGGGAATCTGACTTTCAAGGCCAGCAGGATTTGATTATAGGATTTCCACAGGACTGGGGAAAAAGAGACTCCACTCTTGGAGGGTATAAATAAAATCTTTTGTGTACAAGGACCCTGGGGAAAGGAGCACTGACCACAGGAGACTGCACCAGATCTCCCTGCTAATGCTTGAGGGTCTCCTGTGGAGGTCTGGGTTGGGTGTGGCTCACCACAGGGACAGAGGCACTGGCAGCAGCAGTCCTGGGAGGTGCTCTCTTGGAGGTCATCATTAACGCTACCATCACTAACCCTACCATAGAGCCTGTTGGAGAAGGAAATGGCAACCCACTCCAGTACTCTTGCCTGGAAAATTCCATGGACTGAGGAGCCTGGTAGCTTCAGTCCATGGGGTCACAAAGAGTCAGACACGACTGAGCGACTTCACGTTAGAGCCTGTAGTCTCCAGGGCTGCCTCGGGCCAAACAACTAACAGGGAGGAGGGCAACCCCACCCATGAAAAGACAACTGAATTACAGTTTTACTGAGCATGTGAAGTCACTCAGTCCTGTCCCACTCTTTGCTACCCCGTGGAGTATAGCCCACCAGGCTCCTCTGTCCACGGGATTTTCCAGGCAAGAATACTGGAGTGGGTTGCCATTTCCTTCTCCCAGTACAACAGAATGATCTCTATTCCTTTCCAAGCAAACCATTCAATATCACAGTAATCCAAGTCTATGCCCCAACCCCTAATGCTGAAGAAGCTGAAGTTGAATGGTTCTATGATGTCCTACAAGACATTTTAGAACTAACAACAAAAAAGATGCCTTTTCATCATAGGGAACTGGAATGCAAAAGTAGGAAGTCAACAAACACCTGGAATAACAGGCAAGTTTGGCCTTGGAGTAAAAATTAAGCAGGGTAAAGGCTAACAGAGTTTTGCCAAGGGAATGCACTGGTCATAGCAAACACCCTAGTCCAACAACAAAAGAGATGACTCTACAGATAGACATTATCAGATAGTCAACACTGATATAAGATTGATTATATTCTTTTCAGCCAAAGATGGAGAAGCTCTATACAGTCAGCAAAAACAAGACCAGAGGCTGACTGTGGCTCAGATCATGAACTCCTTATTGCCAAATTCAGACTTAAATTGAAGAAAGTAGGGAAAACCACTAGACCATTTGGGTATGACCTAAATCAAATCCCCTATGATTATACAGTGGAAGTGACAAATAGATTTAAGGGACTCGATCTGATAGATAGAGTGCCTGATGAACTATGGGTGGAGGTTAGTGACATTGTACAGGAGACAGGGATCAAGACCATCCCCATGGAAAAGAAATGCAAAAAAGCAAAATGGCTGTCTGGGGAGGCCTTACAAATAGTTACAAAAAGAAGAGAAGTGAACAGCAAAGGAGAAAAGGAAAGATATAAGCATCTGAATGCAGAGTTCCAAAGAAGAGCAAGGAGAGATAAGAAAGCTACCCTAGGTGATCAATGCAAAGACATAGAGGAAAGCAATAGAATGGGAAAGATCTCTTCAAGAAAATTAGAGATAGCAAGGGAACATTTCATGCAAAGATTGGCACAATAAAGGACAGAAATGTAATGGACCTAACAGAAGCAGAAGATATTAAGAAGAGGTCGCAAGAATACACAGAAGAACAATGCAAAAAAGATCTTCATGACCCAGATAACCATGATGGTGTGATCACTCACCTAGAGCCAGACTTTCTGGAGTCCGAAGTCAAGTGGGCCTTAGGAGGCATCACTTTGAATAAAGCTAGTGGAGGTGATGGAATTCCAGCTGAACTATTTGAAGTCCTAAAAGACGATACTGTGGAAGTGCTGCACTCAATCTGCCAGCAAATTTGGAAAACTCAGCAGTGGCCACAGGACTGGAAAAGGTCAGTTTTCATTTCAATCTAAAGGAAAGGCAATGCCAAAGATTGTTCAAACTACCACACAATTGCACTCATCTCACACACTAGTAAAGTATGCTCAAAATTCTCCAAGCCAGGCTTCAACAGTATGTGAATGGAGAACTACCAGATGTTCAATCAGGATTTAGAAAAGGCAGAGGAATCAGACACCAAATTGTCAACATCTGTTGGATCACAGCAAAGGCAAGAGAGTTCCAGAAAAACATCTACTTCTGCTTTATTAACTACACCAAAGCCATTGACTGTGTGGATCACAACAAAATGTGGAAAATTGTTTCAGTCAGTTCAGTTCAGTTCTGTTGCTCAGTAGTGTCTGACTCTTTGCGACCCCATGAATCGCAGCACGCCAGACCTCCTTGTCCATCACCAACTCCCGAAGTTTATTCAAACTCCTGTCCATCAAGTTGGTGATGCCATCCAACCATCTCATCCTCTGTTGTCCCCTTCTCCTCCTGCCCCCAATCCCTCCCATCATCAGGGTCTTTTCCAGTGAGTCAACTCTTCTCATGAGGTGGCCAAAGTATTGGAGTTTCAGCTTCAGCATCAGTCCTTCCAATGAACACCCAGGACTGATCTCCTTTAGAATGGACTGGTTGGATTTCCTTGCAGTCCAGGGGACTCTCAAGAGTCTTCTCCAACACCACAGTTCAAAAGCATCAATTCTTCAGCACTCAGCTTTCTTCACAGTGCAACTCTCACATCCATACATGACCACTGGAAAAACCATAGCCTTGACTAGATGGACATTTGTTGGCAAAGTAATGGAAAATTGTTTAAGAGATGGGAATACTAGACCACGTTACCTGCCTCCTGAGAAATCTGTATGCAGGTCAAGAAGCAACAGTTAGGAACAACGAACTGGCTTCAAACTGGGAAAGGAGTACTTCAAGGCTGTATTTTGTCACCCTGCTTATTTAACTTATATGCAGAGTACATCATGAGAAACGCTGAGCTGGAAGAAGCACAAGCTGGAATCAAGATTTCTGGGGGAAATATCAATAACCTCAGATACACAGATGACACCACCCGTTTTGCAGAAAGTAAAGAGGAACTAAGAGCCTCTTGATGAAGGTAAAAGAGGAGAGTGAAAAAACTGGCTAAACTCAACTTTCAAAAACAAAGATTATGGCATCCAGTTCCATCACTTCCTGGCAAATAGATGGGGAAACAATGGAAACAGTGAGAGACTTTACATTTTGGGCTCCAAAATCACTGCAGTTGGTTGTTGCAGCCATGAAATTAAAAGATGCTTGCTCCTTGGAAGAAAAGCTATGATCAACCTAGACAGCATATTAAAAAGCAGAGCCATACTTTGCCAGCAAAGGTCTGTATAGTCAAAGCTATGGTTTTTCCAGTAGTCATGTATAGCTGTGAGAGTTGGACCATAAAGAAAGCTGAGAGCTGAAGAATTGCTGTTTTTGAACTGTGGTGTTGGAGAAGAGTCTTGAGAGTCCCTTGGACTGCAAGATCAAACCAGTCAATCTCAAAGGAAATCAGTCCTGAATATTCATTGGAAGGACTGATGCTGAAGCTGAAGTTCTAATATTTTGGCCACCTGACATGAAGAAGTGACTCACTGGAAAAGACCCTGATGCTGGGAAAGATTGAAGGCAGGAGGAGAAGGGGGCGACAGAGGATGAAATGGTTGTATAACATCACCGACTCAATGGACATGAGTTTGAGCAAGCTCCGGGAGTTGGTGATGGACAGGGAGGCCTGGCATGCTGCCGTCCATGGAGTCACAAAGAGTCAGACATGACTGAATGACTGAATTGAACTGAGCATGGCTCTGTCCACCAGAGCAATACCCAGTTTATCCTACCACCAGTGCCTACCATTAGGCAACTTACAGAAGCTGCTTAGCCTCATCCACCAGAGGGCTGACAGAAATGAAAAGATCTACTGTCTCCTAACTGCCAGAATGATAACCACATCACAGAACGTTAATTACAATGAAAAGGCAGATATTTATGTTGCAGATGAAGGTACAAGATGAAACCCCAGAAAAATACTAAATGAATGGATATAGGCAACCTCCAGAAAAATAGTTCAGAATAATAATAATGAAGTTGATCGAGGATCTCCCAGAAAGAATGGAGAAGATGAAAGAAATGTTTATGAAAGACCTAGAAGAATTAAAGAACAAACAAACAGAAATGAACAATATACTAAAAGGAATCAATAGCAGAATAAATGAGCAGAAGAATGGATAACTCACCTAGAAGACCGAACACCAAACCAGCCTTATAAGAGATGCTAAAGGAACTTCTCTAGGCAGGAAACACAGAGAGGGAAAAGATCTACACAAAATAAACCCAAACTATTAAGAAAATGGTAATAGGAACATACACATCAATAATTACCTGAAGTGTACATGGATTAAATGCACCAACCAAAAGAAATAGACTGGCTGGATGGATGAAAACATGTGCATGTATGCACCTCCACTTTCACATCACTACTTCCACATTACTCTACTTAACCCCACAAATTGTATGTAATTATTTTATGGTGTTAAGTTAACCTTGTTTCCATTATGGCTTGCAATTGTAATTATCTGTTATTTTTTTTATCTGGCTATTGATTCTGAAAACTGATAAACATTTTTTACTATCATGATTATGTAATGATTGTTCTTTTTAATACCATTGTATCATGAGTAGCCAATAGGAAATAATAGAATTTTATATCACTAAAGCTGTAATTTAATAGACAAACCTTTAATCACTTTTTAAAGTCCAGATGCACATTAGAATTATCTTGGAATTTTATGAAAAATATAAATGACGAAGTTTTTTCTCCAAAGCTGCAGATGTGATTCTAATTTTCAGCCATGTGTACAAACAACTGGACTATATGATGACTTTTACTTTTGTCTAGTCTGTTTAACTTTTTCTATTTCATATTCAGTGCTCTCATTTTATTTACTTTATGTTTTCTAATTTCTCCATCTCTTTCTTTTGTTCTTTCTCAAGCCTTTCTCGACTGTAGTAGAAAATATACTAGAAAATATATATGTATATATATAAAAACTTTATATATATCTATTTTAGAAAACTTAGGAGTTTTTGTCTACCAAAAAATCTATGACATTTTGGTTCCACTCATTAGACTAAGCATGAATACGATGCTATATTTCTAATTTATATTCACTCAAAACATTAATATAGTTCCATTTATTCTGCCGTCCAGTATTACTGCTAAAATATAGAAAGCTTATCATCTTAGTGATTTAAAAAAATTGAATGAGACTTGAAACTTCTAATTCAATTCAGAGAATATAAAGAAATGATATGTTGTAAAAAAAAAAATAGGACATTGACATGTGATACAGTATTACTAACTACAGATTTTTTTTTTAATTTCAAAAAAATAACTGTGAAAACCAGTGATAAGAGAAAAATCGAAAGGCAATAAGGGAAATAGGGAGAAATAAGACTATATAAAGAAAAACAAAGATAAGAATGACTGCAGAAAAATAATCAAACTATGTAATCCAGACCATAATTGAATAGCATTTAAAGTCCTGAAGAAACTGTCAACTTAAAATGATAGCAAACATGTTGCAAAATAATAGTGATATAATTAAACATCTCATATTAAAATAATTCAGTATTTGTTAAAAATTAAAACAAAATAAAACGTTTTCAGGTAATGAATGCTGAAAGAACTCATGACTAGCAGATTTAGATATTAAAAAAAAAAAAAAAAGCACTGTATTGTGGGGTTGATATGTAGATATAACAACCTACAACAACAATAGCAAAAGAACAGGAAAAATATAAATACAATGTTATAAAGATATTTCATTATATCTGAATATATCAGTTTATAATCAGATATATCAATTTCAACTGTTCACAAATGATTGTAACACCATTTAAAGGTAGGTTGTGATGTCACAGGTACTTATTGCAAACCCAAAAGCAACCCAAAAAGGTAAGACAAAGAGGTTTGTCTTATAAGCAAACAGTAAAGACTGAATATCCTTAAAAATATTCCAATCAATCCAAAAAATATAGAGAACAGATGGAACAAATGGAAAGCAAAAAGCAAGATGATCAACTAAAACCGAGCCAAATTCATAAATACATTATATTTGAATAATCTAAACACTCCAATTAAAAGCAGAGATTGTCAGATTGAATTTAAAAATTAAAATTGAACTATATGCTGTCTACAAAATTTCATTTTAAATATAAAGACAGAGTATTTCCTTATAAAAAGAATGGAAAATATGTAACATGCAGTCAGTAATCATTAGAAAGCTGCAGAATTTATTACATTAATATAAAATAAAGTATATTTTGGAAAAAGAAAGAGAAAATTTCACAATGATTAGGAGATCACTGTACCAAGAAGAGAAAAACCATAAAAGTGTATGCACCTACACTACTATTTGAAATACATAAAGTAAAATGCAACAGAACTGAAAGAAAAACAAATCCACAACTATATGTTAGAAACTTCAATGATCCTTTACCATCATTTGATGGGACACTGAGAACTTCAAAACATTGTTGAAGCAATTAAGAAAGACCTCAATAAATTAAGATATACATGCTGTTCATGTATTAAAAGATTCAATAATGTTAGGGTATAAATTATCCTAAACTTTACCTATAAATTAAATGCAATCCCAATTGAAAACATTGATTTTCATAGCAATACAAAGAAACTAGAATAGCCACAACTCTTTTGAAAACAACAAAAAAAAGCAAGTTTGGAGAGCTTAAACTACCTGATTTCAAATCTTTGTATAAAACTAACCAACAATGTGGTGTGAAATTGGCATGTTGCTGCTGCTGCTAAGTCGCTTCAGTCGTGTCCGACTCTGTGCGACCCCAGAGACGGCGGCCCACCAGGCTCCCCCGTCCCTGGGATTCACCAGGCAAGAACACTAAAGTGGGTTGCCATTTCCTTCTCCAATGCATGAAAGTGAAAAGTGAAAGAGAAGTCGCTCAGTCGTGTCCGACTCCTAGCGACCCCATGGACTGCAGCCCACCAGGCTCCTCCGTCCTTGGGATTTGCCAGGCAAGAGTACCTAGATAGGCATAAATCAATGGAACACAGTAGAGTCCAGAAAGAGGATATAAACAGAATTGGAATGCAGTCATCGATTTTTAACATCACAGTCAATGTAATTCAATCAGTAAAGGACTGTTTTTTCAACAAATGTCATTGAAACAACTGGATGTCCAAATGGAAAAAATAATAAATCTTAACCCTAGTATCATACCATCTACAAAAACTAACTTGAAATCATAGATATAAATGTAAAACCTTAAACTGTAAACTTCTTGGAAGGAAAAAAAGAAACAGGAGAAAAATATTTTACCTTTTTTTAAACCTTAATTTACACAAAAATTTCTTAGACAAGATACAATAAAGCACGAACCATAAAAGAAAATAATATGATAAAATGGATAATATGAAAGAATGTTTGTTCTTCGAAAGAACTTAGAAAATAAAAACACAAGCCACAGAAAAAGAAATTACCTATAAACCATGAATATGACAACCTGTATTCAGAAAATGTAAGTAGCTCAATTAATAAACAAAAAAAATCAGAAAATGCCCAAAAGATCTGGATAGATTTTTAACCAAGAACATAAACAAATACACAATAAACTCATGAAAAATGCTCACCATCATTAGCCACTAGGAAATGAAAGTAGAAAGTACATTGGATACTATTACATACCCACTAGAAGTGCTAAAATTAAAAATGCTAATAATAACAAGTGTTGACAAGACTACAGTATAACTGGAACTTTCATACTTTTGTTGGTGGAAATATACAAATGTTACATATAGTCATTTTAGAAAACAGTTAGTTATATTTTTGTAAAGTTAAATATATATTTGCAGTACAACACATTCATTTGTCCCTAAGTGGAAATAAAGAAAAATAAAATTGTAGCCTTTAACTTCTTGTTTTTTCAAAAAAATTACAAAACTACAGTAATTAAAAGAACATGGTACTGAGGAGTAATGTCTTTAAGGTTATGGAATAGTAAGCCTTAGACCCTCGTCACACCCAAGAAGACACTGATTCAGTAACAACTCATGGACAAAAAAAATTTTAAATACTGGATCCACACGCAAAAAAATGAAATTGAATCTTTATTCTATATCATACACAAAAGTCAACTCAAAATAGATTAAAGGCTTAAATGTAAGACCTAAGACTGTAATGGTCCTAGAAGAAAACATAGGGGAAAGTCTTCTTGACATTGGATATTATTTCATGGATATGATACCTAAAGCACAGGCAATAAAAATAAATAAATAAACAAACAAATGGGACTATATCAAACTAAAACGCTTCTGCATTGCAAAGGAAACAATCAACAGAGTGGAAAGTAACACAGTGGGAGTATATATTTGCACACCATATATCTGATAAGGGGTTGGCTTACAAAATATATAACAAACTCTTACAACTCAATTAAAAAAGACAAAAACTAGTAACCCAATTAAAACTGGGAAAAGGATTTGAATAAACATATTTTCAAGTGACCATACAAATAAATGGTCAGTGAATATGAAAAATTGCTCAACATCACTAATCATCATGGAAAGGCAAATCAAATCACATTGAGATATTATCTCACACCTGTCTTTTTGGGGAAACGACATTTCATCATTTGTGAAAATGCAAAATGGTGTAGCTAGAATGGAACAGAGTACAAAGGTATCTCAGAAACTAAAAAATAAAACTACCTTGTGATCCAGCAATATCACGTTTCAGGTACTTATCCAAAAGAATTTCAATCATGATCTCAAACAAATAACTGTACTCCCACATGCAGCACTGCTCAGAAAGTCAAGATTTAGAAACAACCTTAATGTCCATTGACATATCAATGAATAAAGAAAATGTGCTGTATACAATGGACTACTGACCTTAACAAAGAAGGAAATGCTGTAATATGCAACAACACAGATGAACTAGGAGGACATCATTCTAAGTGAAACAAGCCAGTCACAGAAAGACAAATACTGCATGACTCCACATACATGTGGTATCTAAAATAGTCAAACTCATAGAATCAGAGAGTACAATGAACGGTGGTTCCCAGGGTTTGAGGGGAGGAGAAATTGGGAATTGCTAAACAATGGGCATAAAGTCTCAATTACGCAAGATGAGTAAGTTCTAGAGATTCATTGTACAACATTGTTCCTATTTAGTTATCAATACTGCACTATATACTTTAAAATATATTACAAGACTAAATCTCATATTAAGTGTTCTTAACACAATAAAATACAACTTCAAAAAATAATGAAACAAAAGCATATGACTTCACAGAAGCTTATATTGAATACCCATGGTAGTTTTATTTATAAACACAACTCAAGCAGATGAAAAAAGTTATAGTTTATTTATAGAATGGAACACTATGAAGCAATTAAAACCAATGAATTACCAATACTTGCAAAATACAGCATACCAAGTAAAGAAGTTACGCATGAAAGAATACATATTTTATTATTCCACTTATATTAAACTTTAGGAATGACAAATCCAAACTACAATGGAAGAATGTACATCAGTGGTTGTTTGGGTGAGGGGGTCAGGGAGGCAGATTGATAGAGAAGAGGCTTAAGAGAACTTTTGGAGGTAAGGTGGTGCATCGTGAGTGTATACATTTGTCAAATATCATTGGTCTCTACCTTTAAAACGTGTGCAACTTATTGTACATAATAAATAATATATCAATAAAGTTTATTTTATTAAAAAAACAACAACAACAAAGTTCTATGGAGCTGCTCATCTGTTGTGAGAGGGAGTCAAATGAGCAATAACAATTGTGTTAAATACTATGTTGAGAAAATCCAGATACAATGGGAGTACCTGATGGAAGCAACTAACCCAAATTAGTGGTTTATAGAGATTTCTCAGGGGAAGCTGAGATCTGAAGGTGACATCAGAATAGTTTGTAGAACAGACACAACAGCATGTGCAAATGCCTGGGGCCAGACAGAATGATTCCTTGACCAAAAACAAGGATGTACATTTAGAAGAGATCTTAACCAAGCAGAACTGACAAGCTTGACAGAATTTGATGACTGATTGGATTCTGGAAAGATCAGAATCAGGAATAATGCTCTGAATTCTGCCCTGATAACAAGGTGAGTTGTAGTGGTATTTTCTGAAATGAGACATTGAAGGGGGTATCAGTTTATGGGGATAATGATCAATAAGTCTATTTTTTTCTTTTTTTTTTAATTTATTTTTTTTTTTTACTTTACAATATTGTATTGGTTTTGCCATACATCAACACGAATCCGCCATGGGTGTACACATGTTCCCCATCCTGAACCCCTCTCCTACCTCCC
Organism: Bubalus kerabau; assembly: GCF_029407905.1. Taxonomy (NCBI): domain Eukaryota; kingdom Metazoa; phylum Chordata; class Mammalia; order Artiodactyla; family Bovidae; genus Bubalus; species Bubalus kerabau. Next base: position 97,643,711 of record NC_073629.1, on the reverse strand, counting down.
TCCCTGTACCATCCCTCTGGTTCATCCCAGTGCACCAGCCCCAAGCATCCTATATCCTGTATCGAACCTAGACTGGTGATTCGTTTCTTATACGATATTATACATGTTTTAATGCCATTCTCCCAAATCATCCCACCCTCTCCCTCTCCCAGAGTCCAAAAGACTGTTCTATAGATCTGTGTCTCTTTTGTTCTCTCGCATACAGGGTTATCGTTACTGTCTTTCTAAATTCCACATATATGCGTTAGTATACTATATTGGTGTTTTTCTTTCTGGCTTACTTCACTCTGTATAATAGGCTCCAGTTTCATCCACCTCATTAGAACTGATTCAAATGTATTCTTTTTAATGGCTGAGTAATACTCCATTGTGTATATGTACCACAGCTTGCTTATCCATTCATCTGCTGATGGACATCTAGGTTGCTTCCATGTCCTGGCTATTATAAACAGTGCTGCGATGAACACTGGAGTATATGTGTCTCTTTCAATTCTGGTTTCCTTGGTGTGTATGCCCAGTAATGGGATTGCTGGGTCATAAGGCAGTTCTATTTCCAGTTTTTTAAGGAATCTCCACACTGTTCTCCATAGTGGCTGTATTAGTTTGCATTCCCACCAACAGTGTAAGAGGCTTCCCTTTTCTCCACACCCTCTCCAGCATTTATTGCTTGTAGACTTTTGGATCACAGCCATTCTGACTGGCATGAAATGGTACCTCATTGTGGTTTTGATTTGCATTTCTCTGATAATGAGTGATGTTGAGCATCTTTTCATGTGTTTGTTAGCATATGATTATCTCAATAGATGCAGAGAAAGCCTTTGACAAAATTCAACATCCATTTATGATAAAAACTCTCCAGAAAGCAGGAATAGAAGGAACATACCTCAACATAATCAAAGCTATATATGACAAACCCACAGCAAACATTATCCTCAATGGTGAAAAATTGAAAGCATTTCCCCTAAAGTCAGGAACAAGACAAGGGTGCCCACTTTCACCACTACTATTCAACATAGTTTTGGAAGTTTTGGCCACAGCAAGCAGAGCAGAAAAAGAAATAAAAGGAATCCAAATTGGAAAAGAAGAAGTAAAACGCTCACTGTTTGCAGATGACATGATCCTCTACATAGAAAACCCTAAAGACTCCACCAGAAAATTACTAGAACTAATCAATGAATATAGTAAAGTTGCAGGATATAAATCAACACACAGAAATCCCTTGCATTCCTATACACTAATAATGAGAAAATAGAAAGAGAAATTAAGGGAACAATTCCATTCACCATTGCAACATAAAGAATAAAATACTTAGGAATATATCTACCTAAAGAAACTAAAGACCTATATATAGAAAATAAGTCTATTTTTGAATGGGATTTGAAGCACCTGCAATATACCAGGGAAGAGATATGAAACTTGTATATGCATATATAAAGTCAGAGAAGCAACATACAGTTGTAATTAATGTCAGTGAATTAGATAAACTTCCCCAGCAGAGTAAAAAATGATAAAAGATAAGGACCAAGCAAGCTAAAGATCACCAATATTTAGGAAATTATTAAAGGGAGAAGAACCTATGGAGGAGCTACCGAGGAAAACAAAAGACAGACAGGAAAGAGCGTTCTCATGGATTTCAAGAATTTAGTACAGTGTGGTCAACAGACTCAAATGCAATTAAAAGATAAGATATGAGACTATCTATTGTATTCAGGAGGAGGAGAAAGGGACGACAGAGGATGAGATGGTTGGATGGCATCACCAAATTGATGGATATGAGTTTGAGCAAGCTTCGGGAGTTGGTGATGGACAGGGAAGCCTGGTGTGCTGCAGTCCATGGGGTCGCAAAGACTCAGACACGACTGAGTGACTGAACTGAAATGACTGCATTCAGTAATAAGGTCACTGTTGACTTGTGAAGATCAGTTTCATTGGAGTGGTGGGAGCAGTGTTGGAAGAGTTACTGAGAAGCAGAAAATGAGAACAGGAAATACAGAAAACTCTTTCAAAAAGTTTGCCTACCAGGAAAGAGTTCAAGAGTATTTTGTAGTCAAGGGCTTTTCCCACTAAGGTATAGGAAAGTTTTAAGTTTTTTTGTTTTTTTTTTTTCCCAGAGGGATTAATGGTATTTTATTTTCCTTTTTATTTTTGCAGAGTGGATGAAGTTGCTCCGTTAAAGTGCATGAAAATCATTGCACTATGTGTGTGTGTGTGTGTGTGTATGTGTGTGTGTGTCTGTGTGTGTGTTCACTTCAGTTCAGTCACTCAGTCGTGTCTATATATATACACACATATATTTCACTGGAGTATAGTTGCTTTACAATGTTGTTAGTTTCTACTGTGCAGCAAGGTGAATCAGCTATATGTACACATATATCCCTGTTTTGAATTTTCTTCTCATTTAGGTCACCACAGAGCACTGAGTATACACAGTACGTCCTCATTAGTTATCTGTTTTATACATAGTATCAATAGTGTATAGAGTGTATACATGCCAACCCAATCCCCCAATTCATCCCACTCACACTTTCCTCCTTGGTATCCTTAAACATTGATGAAAAGGAGCATGTAGACTCTGAAGCAGAAATAATAACTACTTTTTAAATCATTTACCAAATTCCATGTTACTCGGACCCAGAACTCAGAGGAATAAGGAGGATCTTAAGTGTCTGGGCAACATTTTTGTCTCGAAGTAACTTCATTTACATAAATGAAGCCAAGGAGATTTGAGACTATTAATCACAAAGTCATATGACTCGAGAATGGAAGGGATTTAAAACAGTGACCAAGTTCAGCTCCTCTGGGCACATCTATCTCAGAGCCAGAAGACATCAAAGGACTTCACATGAGCAACACTTTTTATCCTCATGTTATGGATTGAGCTTGACATTATTGTTAGCAGTATGTAAAATGTTTTTATAAATCATTAATAAAAAATATGAATATATTTTTAGAAAACCTAGATAGCATAGTAAAAAGCAGAGACATGATTTTGATGACAAAGTTCTGTATAGTCAAAGCAACAGTTTTTCCAGTAGTCATGTACAGATGTGAGAGTTGGACCATAAAGAAGGTTGAGTACCAAAGAACTGATGCTTTTGAACTGTGGTGCTAGAGAAGACTCCTGAGCATCCCTTGGACAGCAAAGAGATCAAACCAGTCAATCGTAAAGGAAACCAGTCCTGAATATGCATTGGAAGGACTGATGCTGAAGTTCAAGCTTCAGTCCTTTGGCCACCTGATGTGATGAACTGACTCATTGGAAAAGACCCTGATGCTTGGAAAGAGTGAAGGCAGGAGAAGGGGATAACAGTGGGTGAGACAGTTGAATGGCATCACTGACTGGATGGACCTGAGTTTGAGTAAGCTCCAAGAGTTGGTGATGGACAGGGAAGCCTGGCATGCTGCAGTCCATGGGGTTGCAAAGAGTCGTACACAACTCAGCGACTGAACTGAACTATAAAAAGGAAGATCCCAAGTTTAAATTTTCATATGATCTCTCAGTAGATAGTAATGATTATTTAAGGACAAGTGGAGAGTCCTTCAGATTGAAAGGAGATCAAAGCAGTCAATATTAAAGGAAATCAGTCCTGAATATTTGGAAGGACTGATGCTGAAGCTGAAGTTCCAATGTTTTGGCCACTTGATGAGAAAAGCTGACTCATTAGAAAAGACCATGATGCTGGGAAAGATTGAAGGCAGGAGGAGAAGGGGCTACAGAGGTTGATGGCATCACTGACTCAATGGACATGAGTTTGAGCAAGCTCTGGGAGATGGTGAAGGACAGGGAAGTCTGGTGTGCTGTAGTCCATGGGGTCACAAAGAGTTGGACTCTACTGAGCGACTGAATAATAACAACAACAACAACACAGGCAAAAGAGCAACAACAAACCCTCTGCCTTGGAAACTAAGAAAATCCTGTTTCACTGTTAAGCTTAAGTGCAGACAACTTAAAAAATAATGCTTACTAGGTGCCAGGCATTTCAGTTGCTTCAACTCACCTGATGCAACTACTCTGATAACTAAGTTTCATTGTCCCCATTTTACCAATGAGGAAAACTGCTCACAGATGTTAGGGAATCTGCCTGAAGGCCAGAATTCAAATGCAGATCTTTCCAACCCTCAACACACTGTCCACTATGTACTTATGCTCCCATACGTAACAGACATTATTATAGAATTCGCTTTCTGAAAGTAAACAGTGACCAATCTAAAATCTCTACAAATAACACATCAGGAAAAATGGTATTGTAAAACCCTTTCAGATTTCTTGCTAGAAAATAACAACTACAGGCTCTGACTAAGAAAACAGCACCAAAATTACAGACTCCTTTCAGTAAGCCAGTCTTTAATATCTATAAGCACTAGACTATTTAATTTGAACTTGGCTCCTGTGGCGAATACAATAAATTAACTTGTGAAATTAATCATTTTGTTTTTAATGAAAAAAATAAATAAATACATAAGCTGTGCCACATCTATACATATGGCTGGCAGGGATAATGGTTTATGTTGAAAAATAGTACTCTGTGGGAATTTCTACTGCTGTTTAAGCTGTAATTCAATTTGCTCTATTTAAATACAAAACTATGCTAGTCTTTCATATAATCAGTCCACTATTGAGGTTCACAGTAGGTTAAAACTGCAACCCTTTTCACTTAATAAAAATGAAATCAGTGACCTAATTTTGCCCCCCCCCCCAATAGTTTATGGCATTAGAATGCAGAGAGAATGCTTTACAAACTGAACCAGTTCAATGAAATCAAATTGACAGATATTTGCTGAGTAATTCAATATGTATCCAGCAGTCAGATGTTTTATATTTACCATTTCTTCTTTTCCAAATGAAGTCCCCATTTTATAAATCATGATACTAATAATCAGAGGCATTACATAATTTTATCCAAGGTGACAAAGTTAAAAAATAGCAGAGCAAGAATTTGAACCTAGTTCTACATGAACCTAAATCCCATGCTATTAACATGACAGTAAACTATTTCTGATGTTGAGTGTATGGTAGAGAATGAGTGATACTAGATGATAAATACAATGATAGAACTTCATACAAAATGATACTGAGACAAAAATGTGGGGAATGCTGGGTGGGAACACCAGGAAGACTCCCTGAAGGGGTGACATTTAAATAGTCTGGGTAATTACTGGTTTCCAAGGGTGATTGCAATACGCTCTTCTACAATAGAAACCGTGATCTTCATTTCATGTAAAATGACTGATACCCAGCTTAGCACTCACAATACTGATGTTGATACTGATACTCAGGATCTTCCAATAAATTGAGACCTAAAATCCAGCTCTTTCTTCCTTAGTCCAGTGGAGTGGTTCTAAAGGGCACAGAGTAGCAGTATAAGAAGTGAGCTCAATGACATAGTGAGTGGGTGGGCAGATGATGTCAGTGGGTTTGGAATCTTTACAGCACTCAGCATTAAAAGAATTATAGAATCTCAAAACTTCAGAAAGAGATCATTCAACATCCTGGACATTTATATCAATGCCTGTAAAATAGTTTATTATGATATAATAATGTGTGCCATTTTTGGACAAGTTGAAAGTAGTCACTACAACAAAAATAGGAAATTGTGTTCCAATTCCTACAGGTGAGGGGAGGGAGTTTTGTTGCTACCTGGAAGAAATGGCATTTGAGAAGAGTCTTGAATAAAAAAAGATTTACATACATGAAGAAAAAGCAGGTGGGGGTTCTAGGCAAAGTGAAGAACAGGCTTAAAGGTATGGAAGCCTGAAAGTGAAGAGTTCCAGGGACTGAAAAAACAATCCAAAGTGGAAAGAGCTTAAGTTGTACAGTGGAGCAAGTGTGGGAGGAAGAAGTTTACATTAACATTCCAGAGCCAGATCGTGGAGAGTCTTGGAGGCAAGGCTAGGCTTTTATACCAGTCGGACACTACTGAAGTGACTTAGCAGCAGTAGCAGTCAGGTGGATGAATCAAGTTCAAAGAAAAGAATACTACATTCAGAACCTTTAAGTAGCAGGCAGAGGGAAAATTAGAGAAGGAACAGTTAGATTTTGAAGGAGCTAATGAAGAAAAGTGTGTTAAGACGTATTGAGTCAAGAATGGGCCCCAAATTATAATCTAATTAAAATATCAGTTTTCTTCCCTGCTTCCCTGAACTCCTGCTTCTTGCTTCTCCACCATCAAAATATTGAGTTGGCAAAAAAGTTCATTCCAGTTTTCCCATTTATGGAAAAACCCAAATGGACTTTTTGGTCAACTCAATACTTAAAAAGAGTAATCCACATTAACTATTGCTACTTCTTTGATGTTTGTTTATTTCTTAACATATTACAGTCTGACTTCATTCCATATCCTGTTACTGAAATGACTCTGAAAACATCACCTGTGATCCAGTTGTCAAAGGCAATGGCTGTCCTCATCCCACTTAATCCTCCCGTGGCACTGCTGATCATATTTGTATCTCTAAAACGTGCCTATCTCAGATTATGACCAATTGCCTCTCTATCTACCTACATATGGCCAATTAATTTCATTTTCAACAATTCTACTTGGATTCTAATACCTCAATTTAACACATCCCTAATTGAATTTTTAATCTTACCTCCACAAACCTATCCTAGGTACAGTCATTACCATTTCAAATGGTGGAAACTCCATCCTCTTTATGTTCAGAGCAAAAATCCTGTATAATCTTTGACTCCTATCTTTTACAACACATTCAACTCTTTAAGAAATACTACTGGGCTTACTTTAAAAATATATCCCATAAACAGTCAGTCTACTGCTACCACTCTGGTTCAAGTCACTGCCATTTCTCACCAAGATAGCAGAAATAGCTTCAGAAATGGTTTCCTTATTTGTAGCTTCATCCTCATATATTATCAAAGCATGGTCTATAGTCAAACCTATGGTTTTTCTGTAGTCATGTACAGATATGAGAGTTGGACCATAAAGAAGGCTGAGAGTCAAAGAATTGATGCTTTCAAACTGTGGTGCTGGAGAAGACTCTTGAGAGTCCCTTGAACAGCAAGGATATCAAACCAACCAATCCTGAAGGAAATCAACCCTGAATATTCACTGGAAGAACTGATGCTGGAGCTCCAATACTATGGCTAGCTGATTCAAAGAGCTGACTCATTTGAAAAGACCCTGATATTGGGAAAGATTGAATGCAGGAAGAGAAGGGGATGACAGAGGATGAGATGGTTGGATGGCATCACCTAATCAATAGACATGAGTTTGGGCAAACTCCAGGGGACAGTGAAGGACAGGGAAGCCTGGTGTGCTGCAGGCCATGGGGTCAAAAAGAGTCGGACATGACTTAGAGACTGAAGTCTATTATCAACATAGCAACCAGATTAATCTTCCCAAATGAAAGGTGTCTAAAATATATTCAGGAAAATTATTCCAAAGAAAGTAATTTCTAAGGAGGAACTATGGTTACCTATGGGCTTCCCAGGTGGTGCTCGTGGTAAAGAACATGCCTGCCAATGGAGGAGACATAAGAGATGTGGGTTCAATAGCTGGGTCAGGAAGATCTCCTGGAGGAGGGAATGGCAACCCACTCCAGTATTCTTGCCTAGAGAATCCCATGGACAAAAGAGCCTGGTGGGCTATGGTCTATAGGGTCACAAAGAGTTGGATACAAGTGAAGCGACTTAGCAGCAGCAGCAGCATGACTATCTATGCTGGGTAAGAGGAGAATGGAGTGCAGTCACAGTTATATCTATCTGTTTGCCATTTACAGAAACATTTTTTAAGTACAATAATTTATGCAAATTTCACAACCACTTTTGGGATCCAGGAGTTATTATTTCCATTGTAAAAGTGAGCAAATTGAAACTCAAAATTGTGAAATGTCATCATTCATTCATCCATTTATTCACCCACTCTTTTACTAGTTATTGAGAGCCTGCTATGTTCCAGTTCTACAAGTAAGCCAGAGATCCTGTCTATCCCAGGAGAGCAGGAATTTAAATTCTAGGCTGCTTATCTTTAAATCCAAGGATCTTTTCCTCTCCATGCATTGCAAAGGGACATCCAATGAGGACCTTTTTGGATGTTTTGAGTGAAAAGCAAGTGAGAAAATGACAAATATTTACAGTTGGAAGCCAATGGCACCCCACTCCAGTACTCTTGCCTGGAAAACCCCATGGACGGAGAAGCCTGGTAGGCTGCAGTCCAGGGGGTCGCTAGGAGTCAGACACGACTGAGCGACTTCACTTTCACTTTTCACTTTTATGCATTGGAGAAGGAAATGGCAACCCACTCCAGTGTTCTTGCCTGGAGAATCCCAGGAACGGGGGAGCCTCGTGGGCTGCCGTCTCAGGGGTCACACAGAGTCGGACACGACTGAAGCAACTTAGCAGTAGCAGCAACAGCAACTACTGTACCTTATGTGCAATAATTGGCCCTCAATAAGTGTGGTAAATGAATAGATACGTGGATGAATGTGAAGGTAACAATGGTACTGCTCTTCCTGTCTTGTGCGACTATAATGAGGATCAAATCAGATTGTGGTGAAAGGGTTTTCAAGGGTCTCTTTTAATCAAACCTTAGACATTAACATTAAACATTTTTACTGCTTGCTGCTTTAAATTCCATTTGGAAATAAGCAGTAATGCATCAGGCTGGGTCAGATTCACTTCTCAACAGAGCAATGACCCTTGGTTATAAGTCATGATTCTGTCTGTTTTTCCTTATTGTCTTCCTAACAATATATAATAACCTATTTTTTTTTTATCTCCACATATGACCAGGTTCCATGAACAACACTGAGGCTTAATATCTGTTTCTTGAAGTAATTAATGAATTCCAATTTTATAGATTAGAAAGTTGAAACTCAGAAGGGTACATGAATAACAAAGTCACCTACCTATCAAGTAGCATAACTGAAATTTGGACTCAGGCCTTCTGACACTAACAGTTTTTTGTTTTCTTTTTTTAATATAGTACTTTTTACCTCTTAATCCCCTACTGCTATTTTGCCCTTCCCCACCCACTTCTTGCTCCCTACTAGTAGCCACCAGTTTTTTCTTTATATCTGTGAATCAGTTTTCTTTTTGTTATATTCACTAGTTTATTTTTTAGATTTCACATGTAAGTGGTATCACACAATATTTGTCTTTTTCTGTCTGATATATTTCATTTAGCATAATATTTTCCCAGTCCATTCATGTTGCAAATGGTAAAATTTCATTCTTTATGATAGAGCAGATTTCTATCCATTCATCTGTTGATGGATGTATAGGTTGCTTCCATACCTTGGCAGTTGTGAGTAATGTTGGCATGAACATTGAGATGCATGTATCTTTTCAAATTAGCGTTTTTTATTTTTTTTTTTCAGATATATATACAGAAGTGGAATTTTCGGGTCATATGGTAGCTCTATTCTTGATTTTTTTGAGAAAACCTCCTTAATATTTACCACGGTAGCTGTACAAGTTTACATGACAACAAACAGTGGAGGAGGCTTCCCTTTTCTCCACGTCTTTACCAACATTTGTTATTTATGTTCTTTATTATGACAGCCATTCTGACAGATGTGAGGTGATACATCATTGTGGTTTTAATTTGCATTTCTCTGATGACTAACAGTGTTGAGCATCTTTTCAACATGTGCCTGTTTGCCATCTGCATTAGCTGTGGGCTTCTCATATATGGTATTGTGTTGACGTATGTTCCCTCTATGCCTACTTTCTGATGAATTTTTATCATACGTGGATATTGACTTTTGTCAAAAGATTTTTGACTCACTGCATCTAGTGAGATGATCTTTTTTATCCTTCAATGTGTTAATGTGTCTGTCACACTGATTGATTTACAGATATTCAAAAAAAATCATTGCATCACTGGGATAAATCCCACTTGTTCATGGTGAATGATACTTTTGACATATTGCTGGATTCGGTTTGCTAGTATTTTGTTGAAGATTTTTGTCATCTATGTTTATCAGTGATATTGGCCTGCAATTTTCTTTTTCTTTTGATATCTTTGTCTGGTTTTGGTATCAGGATGATGCTGGCCTTGTAGAATGTGTTCAGAAGCATTCTTTCCTTTGCAATTCTTTTTAGAGCAGTTTGAGACAGGTAAGTGTCAACTCTTCTCTAAATGTTTGGGATAATTCATCTCTGAAAACATCTAGTCTTGGACTTTTGTTTGTTAGTTTTTTTTTTTTTAATTAATGATTCAATTTCATTACTGGCAATTGACCTGTTCAGATTTTCTATTTCTTCTTGTTTCAGTTTTGGGAGATTTCACATTTCTAGGAATTTGTCCATTTCTTCTTTGTTGTTTGTTTTATTGGCATATAGTTGCTCATAGTAGTCTCTTACATTTTGTATTTCTGTGTAGTTGGTTGTAATTTCTCCTTTAAAATTTCTAATTTTATTGATTTGGGTCCTCTTTTTTTTTTTTTTTTTTTTGACGAGCCTGGTTACAGGTTTATCAATTTTGCTTATCATTTCAAAGAAACAGCTAGTAGTTTCATTGATTTTTTTTCTGTTTTTGTTATTGTTTCTGTTATTGCTCTGAACTTTATGATTTCTTTCCTTCTACTAACTTTGAATTTTCTTTCTTCTTTTTCTAGCTCCTTTAGGTGTAAGGTTAGGTTGTTTATTTGAAAGTTTTCTTGCTTCCTGAGGTCAGCTTGTATCACTATGAACTTCCTTCTTAGAACTGCTTTTTCTGTGTCTCATCGATTCTGGATCATTGTGTTTTCATTTTCATTGGTCTCCAGGTATTTTTCTACTTCCTCTTTGATTTCTGCAGTGATCCATTACTTCTTAGTTGCATACTGTTTAACCCCCACATGTGTTTGTATTCTTTGCAGATTTTTTCTTACAGCTGATTTCTAGTCTTATAGCAATGTGGTCAGAAAAGATGCTTGATGTGATTTCAGTTTTCTTAAATTTATGAAGGCTTGTTTTATGGCCTAGAGATGTAACAGTTTTTATAATATACTATTTTTTGACTTAATGTTTGGTCCACAAGATATTTGAATAATAATAAAATAATAATAGGTAGAGCTTTATAACCCATGTGGTGCTTTCCAATATTTTCTCTATTTACTCTCACAATAATAGTATAAGTACAAATCATAGGTGGGGAAATGGAGGCCTAGAGTATCTCTGATGTGTAGGCTTTCCCAAGGTTACAGAACTAGCAAATTCAGAAGCCAATCTTTTCTTCACGCTCAACATCTCTGGCTCCTTCATATTCATTTCAGTGTCCTTCTTCTCTCAAGTGCCCAGGAAAGCAGCATGATTCTCTCAATATAGGGCATCCACAACTGTACTCATTGCACTGGGACAGGCCAGCACAGAAGAATATGTCGTCCAACTTGCACAGATTTTGAGAAGCAAATATTTTGCCATCTAAAAAAGCTGTCAAGGCTTCAGAGACTTTACAGGTGAGGAACAAAGCCAGCTGGCAAAGCATTTGACAAAACCTAACTGCTAGCGATTATCAAACTACAGGAGACAAGGACTTCGTAGATGTGTCCACTGACCTGCAAGCAGTGTAATCAAAACAGAATTTTGCAGGCCTTGTCAGGGTGATATGACTTGCATTCATATTTTTTCCCTTTCGTTATTAGGCTTAAAATTTAGTCCTCTTTCTTTAGTAGTTTTTGGAACCACGTGACTGGCATAACTCTGGCAAGTGCTACAAATGCAATGGGATTGTGCCTAAGCAAAAATTGCCACCGTGTAAAACTCATAATAAATATTTGTGCTCCTTCCTGGGGTTTTAAAAGGTCAGTGCCATTTCTAAGAATTAAGAAACTGATTTACAAATAATTACTGAGATATACAACAAAGAAGAAACAGTTTTAAAGGAGTTTATATTTAAACACAACAGGGATGCATAGTAACATTTACTGCTATTAAACAAGGAGGGAGTTATAAATTTGACTCCACTTCAGTTCAGTTCAGTTCAGTTCAGTCAGTGGTGTCCGACTCTTTGTAACCCTATGGACTACAGCACGCCAGGCTTCCCTGTCCATCACCAACTCCCGGATCTTGCTCAAACTCATGTCTATTGAGTTGGTGATGCCATCCAGCCATCTCATCCACTGTCATCCCCTTCTTTTCCTGCCTTCAATCTTTCCCAGCATCAGGGCCTTTTCCAATGAGTCAGTTCTTTGCATCAGGTGGCCAAAGTATTAGAGTTTCAGTTTCAGCATCCATCCTTCCAGTGAATATTCAGGACTGATTTCCTTCAGGATTGACTGGTTTGATGCTCTTTCAGTTCAAGGGACTCTCAAGAGTCTTCTCCAACACCAGAGTTCACTCCACCAAGATTCAGTTACATTCAGTTTAATTTAGCAAGTACAAAGTAAATTGCGTTTCTTCTTAAGTATAAATACTATCCAATGATGAAATCAAATTAATTGGGGACTGAGAAGTAATACACTTCATTCATTCATTCATTTATCCCTTAATTCAACAAATACTTACCAAGCAAGAACTCTGGAACCAGTCTAGGTATAATTCAGGTTTCTGCCAGTTATTAGCTTTATGATATTATTTTTTAATCAGAATTATATTACTGCCACATTTCAGGCACTTTTATTGACATTTGGGAGACCAGTAATAAGAGTAAAAGTCCAAATTCTTATGGAGCCTGAATTGTTTTTGTTTCCCATTTTGCTGTCTGACAATCGGCTGTGGCTTATGTGGAAATTAATCTACTTGCTATGGTGGCCCCTTCTTATGTTTTACCGTGGACTGTGAAGTCAGCAATCAGGTTAATTAGAAATATGTCTAAAGCAAGAATCAACAAACACAAAACGAGAATACCAGGATTTTCTGGAGTACCTAAGAGGAGAAAACATGCAGCTTATCCTTATAGAAACTGAGATGACAAAACACTGGCAACAATTAAAGTAGTAATGTAAAATAGCTTTGTGAGCTCAAAATAGAATGCCCAGTGGCATGCACCCAGTGTCAAATTTGTGCTGTTTTAAGATGGACTGTTATTACACTTAATCAAAAAATTTTAGTAATCTCCTACTATGTTCTAGGCCCTCTACTAGATGCTAGTCCTTGTGCTATACAGTAAATTCTGTTTATCTATTTTATATATAGTATTAATTTTATATATAACATTAATAATAGCATATTAAAATGATACTAGATAACATGGGATACCTGTTAATCCCAAGCTCCTAATTTATCCCTCCCCTCCACTTTCCCCTTTAGTAATCATAAGCTTGATTTCTATGTCTGTGAGGTTGTGCCTTTTTTGTAAATAAGCTCATTTGTATCATTTTCTTTAGATTCCACATACAAGTGATACAATATAATTTTTGTCTTTTTATGTCTGACTTATTTCACTTACTTCAGCATGATATTCTCTAGGTCCATCCATCTTGCTGCAAATGGCAATATTTCATTCTTTTTATGGCTAAGTAATGTTCCATTATATATACAAACCACATATTCTTTATTCATTTGTTGATGAACACAGGTTGCTTCGATATCTTGGCTATTGTAAATAGTGCTGTTATGAATACTGAGGTGCATGTATCTTTTCAAATTAAATTTTTAATATTTTCCAGATACATGCACAGGAGTGGTAGCTCTTTTTTTAGTTTTTAAATGAACCTCTATATTGTTTTCCACAGTGGTTCACATTGAAATTTTTCTAAGAACCTAAGATTATGACTATTAAAACTGCAATTTCTAAATGATTTCAGGGCTATGCTGCTGCTGCTGCTAAATCACTTCAGTTGTGTCCGACTCTGTGCGACCCCATAGATGGCAGCCCACCAGCCTCCACCATCCCTGGGATTCTCCAGGGAAGAACACTGGAGTGGATTGCCTTTTCCTTCTCCAATGCATGAAAGTGAAAAGTGAAAGTGAAGTCGCTCAGTCGTGTCCGACCCTCAGCGACCCCATGGACTGCAGCCTTCCAGGCTCCTCCGTCCATGGGATTTTCCAGGCAAGAGTACTGGAGTGGGGTGCCATTGCCTTCTCCGTTTCAGGGCTATAGCACATGATAAATTTTCTACTGGCTATATCCTCTGGGGATCTGATATCTTAAAAGATATAAGCAGAATAATAAAATGTATTATTTAACTATAATTTTTATCAAACTTGGTAAACACTTAGCATCTGCAATATAAAAAAAAAAGGAAGAAAAACACTGTGTCATTGTGTGCATGCTCAATAGGTCAGTCATATCTGATTCTTTATGACCACATGGACTGTAGCCCACCAGGCTCCTCTGTCCGTGAAATTTTCCAGGCAAGAATACTGGAGTGGGTTGCCATTTCCTACTCCAGAGGATCTTCCTAACCCAGGGAATGAACCCATATCTCTTGCATCTCCTGCACTGGCAGCTGTATTCTTTGCATTGCACCACCTGGGAAGTCTTGCTTTTCTCTGAAGTGTTCTTCATTTGACCTAATATTCCCTTCAAAACAGTCTTACTTAGATCTCCTCTATTCAAAAAGTCCTATCGCTCATGCCTGTAAATCAAGAGCAAAAACCAAACAAACAAAAAACTGTGGCGTGGCTTTCAAAACTCTTTGGCTAAAAGTTTTCAGTGACTCTAAATCCACCTTCTCTTCCCTAGCTGGGACGAGCTCCTCTCAAATGAATCTCATGTCTATTGCAATCTCTGTATCTATTAAAGCAAAGTCAAACAAACAAAAAATAACCTATAAATTTACAAACTCTATATGGTATTATATATTTTCTAGGATTTTGATATTTGGAGAGAAGAAAATATAGTCAGCCCTTTGTATCTACATATCCATGGATTCAACCGAAGGATGGAAAATACTTGAAAAAAAAAATTCCATGAAATTCCAAAAATCAAAAAAAGGCAATGGTATGAATATGTTCTGAACACTGTCAACCTGCTTATTCTGGAACCCACAGAAAAAAGATTGGGAAAAAAGGTCTGATCCAGTGTGTTGTTGGCTGATGATGATTCTCATCATGGTTACCAGGGCTGTATTAGAACTCTGCAAAAGATGAGGGAGGGGGAGGGTCTTGAGGGGCTATGTTAGAGGGCTTGGGAGGTAGGGAGATTTTGGGTGCCCCCAGGGAACCTATCTTCAACTCATCCTCAACTGTTTACATAGCACTTACATTATATGTGGGCTTCCCTGGTGGCTCAGACAGTAAAGAATCTGCCTGCAATGTAGGAGACATGGGTTTGATCCTTGGGTTGGGAAGATCCCCTGGAGAAGGGAATGGCAACCCACTCCAGTATTCTTGCCTGGAGAATTCCATGGACAGAGGAGGCTGGTGGACTATAGTCCATGTGGTCACAAAGAGTGGGACACGACTGAGCGACTAACACTGCACTACTACTGTATCTATTCCCATTTCCAGTCTCTTTTGTCTCACTGTCCTCTTTCTCCAACAAACCCAATGTATAGAGAAGAATGCAAGGGTTAGGATAATGCATATTTGGGTTATAATTCTGGCTCTGCTGTTCACAAGTTGACTGAATTTTGATAAGTTATTATAACTCTTTGAGCCTTAATTTACCCATCTATACAATAGAATAATACCCACTCTCATGGAAATACTGAGAGGCTAATTTAAATGTGAGTAAAGAAATGCAGCATAAAGAAGTCTGAACACTAAATAACTGGTGCTTTTGAATTGTGTTGGAGAAGATTCTTGAGGATCCCTCGGACTGCAAGGAGATTGAACTGGGCAATTCTAAAGGAAATCAAACCTGAATATTCATTGTAAAGCCTGATGCTGAAGTTCCAAAACTTTGGCCACCTGAAATGAAGAGCTGACTCATTGAAAAAGACCCTGATGTTGGGAAAGACTGAAGGCAAAAGGAGAAGGGTGTGGCAGAGGATGGGATGCTTAGATAGCATCATTGACTAAACAGACATGAATTTGAGCAAACTCCAGGAGATAGTGGAGGAACAGAGCCTGGCATTCTGAAGTCCATGAGGTCACCAAGAGTCAGACACAACTGAATACCTGAACTACAATAACAAAGTGTTTGGCATAGTGTTTGTTATGTAAATGCTCAATAAATATTTTTTCCCTTCTTTTATCCTCACTCTATGCTTACAATAGTATTAAATACAGTTCTAAATAATATCGCAGGAAAGTAATCCTAAAACTTTTTATTGCAGATACTACTCTATTATTTGAAGGATATTAAAATGCCTATTGAAGACCAGTTAGACCTAATTGATATCTATAGGGCACTTCACCCCAAAACAATAAATTTCAACTTTTTCTCAAGTGCACCCAGAACCTTCTCCAGGATAGATCACATCCTGGGCCCTCAATCTAGCCTTGGTAAATTCAGAAAAACTGAAATCATTCCAAGCATCTTTTCTGACCACAATGCAGTAAGATTAGATCTCAATTACAGGAGAAAAATTATTTAAAATTGCAACATATGGAGGCTGAACAACACGCTGCTGAATAACCAATAAATCACAGAAGAAATAAAAAAGAAATCAAAATATGCATAGAAATGAATGAAAATGAAAACACAACAACCCAAAACCTGTAGGATACTGTAAAAGCAGTGCAAAGGGGTAAGTTCATAGCAATACAGGCATACCTCAAGAAACAAGAAAAAAGTCAAATAAATAACCTAACTCTACACCTAAAGCAACTAGAAAAGGAAGAAATGAAGAACCCCAGGGTTAGTAGAAGGAAAGAAATCTTAAAAATTAGGGCAGAAATAAATGCAAAAGAAACAAAAGAGACCATAGCAAAAATCAAAAAAGCCAAAAGCTGGTTCTCTAAAAGGATAAATAAAATTGACAAACCATTAGCCAGACTCATCAAGAAACAAAGGGAGAAAAATCAAATCAATAAAATTAGAAATGAAAATGGAGAGATCACAACAGACAACACACAAATACAAAGGATCATAAGAGACTACTATCAACAATTATATGCCAATAAAATGGACAACATGGAAGAAATGGACAAATTCTTATAAAAGTACAACTTTCCAAAACTGAACCAGGAAGAAATAGAAAATCTTAACAGACCCATCACAAGCACCAAAATTGAAACTGTAACCAGAAATCTTCCAGCAAACAAAAGCCCACGTTCAGACAGCTTCACAGCTGAATTCTACCAAAAATTTAGAGAAGAGCTAACACCTATCCTACTCAAACTCTTCCAGAAAATTGCAGAGGAAGGTAAACTTCCAAACTCATTCTATGAGGCCACCATCACCCTAATACCAAAACCTGACAAAGATGCCAAAACAAACAAACAAACAAAAAAAAACACTACAGACCAATATCACTGATGAACATAGATGCAAAAATCCTTAACAAAATTCTAGCAATCACAATCCTACAACACATTAAAAAGATCATACAAGATGACCAAGTGGGCTTTATCCCAGGGATGCAAGGATTCTTCAATATCTGCAAATCAATGTAATACACCACATTAACAAATTGAAAAATAAAAGCCATATGATTATCTCAATAGATGCAGAGAAAGCCTTTGACAAAATTCAACATCCATTTGTGATTAAAACTCTCCAGAAAGCAGGAATAGAAGGAACATACCTCAACATAATCAAAGCTATATATGACAAACCCACAGCAAGCAAACATTATCCTCAATGAGAAAAATTGAAAGCATTTCCCCTAAAGTCAGGAACAAGACAAGGGTGCCCACTTTCACCATTACTATTCAACATAGTTTTGGAAGTTTTGGCCACAGCAATCAGAGCAGAAAAAGAAATAAAAGGAATCCAGATTGGAAAAGAAGAAGTAAAACTCTCACTGTTTGCAGATGACATGATCCTCTACATAGAAAACCCTAAAGACTCCACCAGAAAATTACTAGAGCTAATCAATGAATACAGTAAAGTTGCAGGATATAAAATCAACACACAGAAATCCCTTGCATTCCTATACACTAATAATGGAAAATAGAAAGAGAAATTAAGGAAACAATTCCATTCACCATTGCAACTAAAAGAATAAAATACTTAGGAATATATCTACCTAAAGAAACTAAAGACCTATATATAGAAAACTATAAAACACTGGTGAAAAAAATCAAAGAGGACACTAATAGATGGAGAAATATACCACGTTCATGGATTGGAAGAATCAATACAGTGAAAATGAGTATACTACCCCAAGCAATCTATAGATTCAATGCAATCCCTATCAAGCTACCAAGGGTATTTTTCACAGAGCTAGAACAAATAATTTCACAATTTGTATGGAAATACAAAAAACCTCAAATAGCCAAAGCAATCTTGAAAAAGAAAAATGGAACTGGAGGAATCAACCTGCCTGACTTCAGGCTCTACTACAAAGCCACAGCCATCAAGACAGTATGGTACTGGCACAAAAACAGATTATATATATATATATATATATATATATATATATATATATATATCAATGGAACAAAATAGAAAGCCCAGAGATAAATCCACGCACCTATGGACACCTTATCTTTGACAAAGGAGGCAAGAATATACAATAGAGAAAAGACAGTCTCTTTAACAAGTGGTGCTGGGAAAAGTGGTCAACCACTTGTAAAAGAATGAAACTAGAACGCTTTCTAACACCATACACAAAAATAAACTCAAAATGGATTAAAGATCTCAACGTAAGACCAGAAACTATAAAACTCCTAGAGGAGAACATAGGCAAAACACTCTTGGACATAAATCACAGCAGGATCCTCTATGACCCACCTCCCAGAATATTGGAAATAAAAGGAAAAATAAGCAAATGGGACCTAATTAAAATTAAAAGCATCTGCACAACAAAGGAAACTATAAGCAAGGTGAAAAGACAGCCTTCAGAATGGGAGAAAATAATAGCAAATGAAGCAACTGACAAATAACTAATCTCAAAAATATACAAGCAACTGCTGCAGCTCAATTTCAGAAAAATAAATGACCCAATCAAAAAATGGGCCAAAGAATTAAACAGACATTTCTCCAAAGAAGACATACAGATGGCTAACAAGCACATGAAAAGATGCTCAACATCACTCATTATCAGAGAAATGCAAATCAAAACCACAATGAGGTACCATTTCACACCAGTCAGAATACCTGCTATCCAAAAGTCTACAAGCAATGAATTCTGGAGAGGGTGTGGAGAAAAGGGAAGCCTCTTACACTGTTGGTGGGAATACAAACTAGTACAGCCATTATGGAAAACAGTGTGGAGATTCCTTTAAAAACTGGAAATAGAACTGCCTTGTGACCCAGCAATCCCACTGCTGGGCATATACACCAAGAAAACCAGAATTGAAAGAGACACATATACCCCAATGTTCATCGCAGCACTGTTTATAATAGCCAGGACATGGAAGCAACCTAGATGTCCATCAGCAGATGAATGGATAAGAAAGCTGTGGTACATATACACAATGGAGTATTACTCAGCCATTAAAAAGAATACATTTGAATCAGTTCTAATGAGGTGGATGAAACTGGAGCCTATTATACAGAGTGAAGTAAGCCAGAAAGAAAAACACCAATACAGTATACTAACGCATATATATGAAATTTAGTAAGATTGTCACAATAACCCTGTATGCAAGACAGCAAAAGAGACACAGATGTATAGAACAGTCTTTTGGACTCTATGGGAGAGGGAGAGGGTGGGATGATTTGGGAGAATGGCATTGAAACATGTATAATATCATATAAGAAATGAATTGCCAGTCCAGGTTCGATACAGGATGCTTGGGGCTGGTGCACTGGGTTGACCCGGAGGGATGGTATGGGGAAGGAGGTGGGAGGGGGGTTCAGGATGGGGAACACAATCATGCCTGTGGTGGATTCATGTTGATGTGTGGCAGAACCAATACAATATTGTAAAGTAATTAGCCTCCAATTAAAATACATAAATTTAAATTAAAAAAATAAAAATGTTTAAAAAAATAAAATAAAATAGTTTTTCAAGGTTGCTGGTAACTTAAAGCTTTAATCTTAAGTTAAATGATGAAAATTTGTAAAAGGTCTAGATAATTTTTAAATAAAATAAAATGTTAAAATATAAAAAATAAATAAATAAAATGCCTGTTGAGAATATAAACTTCAGTTCAGTTCAGTTCAGTTCAGTCGCTCAGTCCTGTCTAACTCTTTGGGACCCCATGAATTGCAGCACACCGGGCCTCCCTGTCCATCACCAACTCCCGAAGTTCACCCAAACTCATGTCCATCGAGTCGGTGATGCCATCCAGCCATCTCATCCTTTGTCGTCCCCTTCTCCTCCTGCCCCAAATCCCTCCCAGCATCAGGGTCTTTTCTAATGAGTCAACTCTTCATATCAGTTGGCCAAAGTATTGGAGTTTCAGCTTCAGCATCAGTCTTTCCAATGAACACCCAGGGCTGATCTCCTTGCAGTCCAAGGAACTCTCAAGAGTCTTCTCTGAGAAGACTGTTTTGAACAACACTGTTCAAAAGCATCAATTCTTCGGCACTTAGCTTTCTTCACAGTCCAATTCTCACATCCATACATGACCACTGGAAAAACCATAGCCTTGACTAGACGGACCTTTGTTGGCAAAGTAATGTCTCTGCTTTTTAATATGCTATCTAGGTTGGTCATAATACGGCACTAAAAAAAGATACTATAAATAAAATAATGACTTTTTTATAATTCACCAATTAGCTTCATACCCATTTCTTCATTTTCTTCTCAAAATAACCTTATAGGATGACCAGGTCAGATATTTCTATTTTAGAAGTGAAGAAACAAGCTTGAAGATATTATAAGACCTGGAACATGTGTATTCAATCTGAAGGGAATGGAAAAGGGGGCAAAACCCAGATATTCCAGTCCCTTTACAAGGGTTCATTCCACTCTGTTCCTAACAGACAAGGATATGCCTTAACTGGGTAAGTCACTTCTCTCCTGAGACCTTCCACTGCCTGTGAACAAGCCATCAACATAGTAGTCTGTGATATATGCCTACCCACACCTTCCAATACTTACCTAGCCTTACCTCTCCCTAAGACCATGCATTTGTTTAAGGAGGAGTCATACTGAACTTGTTGTTTGTTGTTTCTGAAACATATTAAGCTGTTAGTTCTGGGCGTATGCTGCTGCTTTGGTTTGGAATGCCCTTCCTGCTCCTGAATACCCAGTTAACACCCCTTTATGAACTTTTCAAGATCCGAGGCATGGCTTGCTATAGCTAGAAGAACTTTCTTGATACTCCATGAAAAGTGGTTCCTTTGTCTTTCATATCCCTTGGCACAACCTTGTAACATGCAATTGTATCTTGAATTTGGTGCAACTGTATCTTCTCTGTATTGGTTGTGTTTGACACAATTATGTCTGTCCCCATCACTGGACTGTAAACTTCACGAAAGCAGGGATTGTACCAAGTGTTTTATTAATTCTCAGTGTCCAGACAAGACTTGGCATGAAGTAGGTATTCAGGGAGTACTTGATAATATGATGGATGGATTAAATTTCCTAGGGTATCTTTAGGTCTGACCCAGAAGTCTTACATATGAAAGGAAAACAGTAACTCACAGATCTTCTCAGGAAGGAGTCAGTCCTAACCATCTACATACATTAACACATGGGGAGTGAAGTGGAAAAACAAAAATAAAAATGTAGAAGTCAGCAATTACTGGAATTACTGCTTTTTGGGACACAATCATGAACATGTCATTTTCTCAGCAGCAACTGTCTCACCATTTTATCTCCATTTGCCATTTGCCAACCCAGACTGAGCTGGTTCTCTAGTGCAAAATAGCCTTAATCCTTTTGAAAATGATTCTGCCAATGAAAAAGCTAGGTCATCCACAGCTAAATGAATTTTAGTGGGCCCATGCATAGATCTAAACAGAAACTGGGGCTCACAAGTTCTCTGAGCTCTGTTTTTTCTATCTGTAAGCAGTAAACTACATCCTCTCTTAGCCTCTCCATCAGCAAGGCAAACCATGGCATACATAAGGCAATGGTATAAATATGTTCTGCATACTGTCAATCTGCTTACTCTGGAACCCAGAGAAAAAAGATAGGAAAAAAGGTTTGATCCAATGTATTGTTGGCTGATGATGACTCTCAGTGGATACCAGGGCTGTATGAGAATTCTGTAAAAGTCAGCAGGAGGGAAAGGGTCTTGAGAGTCTACGTTAGAGGGCTTGGGAGGTAGGGAGATTTTGGGTGCTCCCAAGGAATCCATCATTGAGGAAGCATCATGAAGGGGTAATACGAACTAAGCAGCACTGCTTACTCGTCTATAATCTAGCACCAAACACACACACACAAAATATATTTAATAATTTCTAGAAGGAAGGGAGGGCTTCCGTGTTACTAGTGGTAAAGAACCTGTCTGCCAATGCAGGAGACATAAGGTTTGATCTCTGGGTGGGGAGGATCCCCTGAAGGAGGGCATGTCAACCCACTCCAGTATTCCTGCCTGGAGAATCCTATGGACAGAGGAGCCTTCTATACTACAGTGCATAGGGTTGCAAAGAGTCGGACATAACTGAGGCCACTTAGCATGCATGCATAAGAAGAAAGAGAATAAGGAAGGTGGGAAGTAGGTAGGTGGGTAGGTAGGGAGAGAGGAAGGAAGAGAGGGAGGGAAGGAAGGTAGGTCCTAAGGCTTGCCTTTAAAAGCAGCCTGGATCTAGCACTGAGTTTAATGAGCACTGAGCTCATATCCTCTTTCACTTATACCTAATACTCATGTTCAAAGACACAGCTTACTTCAGTGCAATTTTCTTCAGCTTTTCTAACCTCACATACCTGCTGATCCCTCAGATCTATGATGGGTGCTAGAGCCTCTGGTATGAATGAGACACAATCTTGGACTTCAAGAACTAAGCTGAGAGAAACCTAGGAATAGACAGTGATAACTTGGTGATAAATGCAGTAAGAAAGGAGTTCTCTTACTGAATGGGGCACACAGAGCATGAAATAATGAATTCAGCCAGTAGAAGACATCACAGAGAGAAAGGCACTTAGGTTAGGCCCTGAAAGAAGAGTAAGAGCTTTAGGCAGTGAGACAGAGAAAGAATTCTAGGCTGAAATAACATTGAGAGCACAGGCAGTGGGGCTGGTGGTGATGGTGTTGACAGAATAAGATACTTCTCTCTGAGAAGTTACAGAGAGTATTTGATGGCTGAACAGAAGACGTGAGAAAGAGGATATGAGCTAGGCCAAGAAAGACAGGATAGGGTTAATCCATCTTCATCCAGGAGCAGGCAGAAATGGTGTTCTAGGTAAGGAATCTTACCTGTCATATGTTGAAAAAGGTTGCTTCAGAAAGTGATGAATATAGGTAGAAGGTAAGGGCAGGAAATATCTAAGACATCATCTGACTTTTTTTTAAATTTTCTGCTCTAGCCTTATCACCAAGGTGAAGTCGTTCAGTCGTGTCTGACTCTTTGCGACCCCATGGACTATAGCCTACCAGGCTCCTCTGTCCATGGGATTTTCCAGGCAATAGTACTGGAGTGGATTGTCATTTCCTTCTCCAGAGGATCTTCCCGACCCAGGGATCGAACCCAGGTCTCCTGCATTGTAGACAGACACTTTACTGTCTGAGTCACCAGGGAAGTCCAGACTTAAACTGAAGCCCAGACTAAAATTCAGACTTAAATTGAAAAAAGTGGGGAAAACCACTAGACCGTTCAGGTGTGACCTAAATCAAATCCCTTATGATTATACAGTAGAAGTGAGAAATAGATTTAAGGGATTAGATCTGATAGAGCACCTGATGAACTATGGATGAGGTTTGTGACACTGTATAGAGACAGGGAGCAAGACGATTCCCAAGAAAAAGAAATGCAAAAAAGTAAAATGGCTGTCTGAGGAGGCCTTACAAATATCTGTGAAAAGAAGAGACGTGAAAAGCAAAGGAAAAAAGGAAAGATATGCCTATTTGAATGCAGAGTTCCAAAGAATAGCAAGGAAAGATAAGAAAGACTTCCTCAGTGATCAGTGCAAAGAAATAGAGGGAAACAATAGAATGGGAAAGACTAGAGATGTCTTCAAGAAAATTAGAGATACCAAGGGAACATTTCATGCAAAGATAGGCTCAATAAAGGACAGAATGGTATGGACCTAACAGAAGCAGAAGATATTAAGAAGAGGTGGCAAGAATACACAGAAGAACTGTACAAAAAAGATCTTCATGACCAAGATAATCACGATGGTGTGATCACTTATCTAGAGCCAGACATTCTGGAATGTGAAGTCAAGTGGGCCTTAGGAAGCATCACTACGAACAAAGCTAGTGGAGGTGATGGAATTTCAGTTGAGCTATTTCAAATCCGAAAAGATGATGCTTTGAAAGTGCTGCACTCAGTGTTAGCAAATTTGGAAAACTCAGCAGTGGCCACAGTACTGGAAAAGGTGAGTTTTCATTCCAATCCCAAAGAAATGCAATGCCAAAGAATGCTCAAACTACTGCACAATTGCACTCATCTTTCATGCTAGTAAAGTAATGCTTAAAATTCTCCAAGACAGGCTTCAGCAATACATGAACTGTGAACTTCCAGATGTTCAAGCTGGTTTTAGAAAAGGCAGAGGAACCAGAGATCAAATTGCCAACATCTGCTGGATCATCAAAAAAGCAAGAGAGTTCCAGAAAAACATCTACTTCTGCTTGACTATGCCAGAACCTTTGGCTGTGTGGATCAGAATAAACTATGGAAAATTCTGAAAGAGCTTGGAATACAAGACCACCTGACCTGCCTCTTGAGAAATCTGTATGCTGGTCAGGAAGCAACAGTTAGAACGGGATATGGAACAACAGACTGGTTCCAAACAGGAAAAGGAGTACATCAAGGCTGTATATTGTACACTACTTATTTAACTTATATGCAGAGTACATCATGAGAAATGCTGGGCTGGATGAGGCACAAGCTGGAATGAAGATTGCTGGGAGAAATATCAATAACCTCAGATATGCAGATGGCACCACCCTTATGGCAGAAAATGAAGAAGAACTAAAGAGCCTCTTGATGAAAGTGAAAGAGGAGAGTGAAAAAGTTGGTTTAAAGCTCAACCTTCAGAAAACGAAGATCATGGCATCTGGTCCCATTACTTCATGGGAAATAGATGGGCAAACAGTGGAAACAGTGGCTGACTTTATTTTTTCAGGCTCCAAAATCACTGCAAATGTTGACTGCAGCCATGAAATTAAAAGACGCTTACTCCTTGGAAGGAAAGTTATGATCAACCTAGACAGCATATTTGGAGAAGGCAATGGCACCCCACTCCAGTACTCTTGCCTGGAAAATCCCATGGATGGAGGAGCCTGGTAGGCTGCAGTCCATGGGGTTGCTGAGGGTCGGACACAACTGAGCGACTTGACTTTCACTTTTTACTTTCATGCATTGGAGAAGGAAATGGCAACCCACTCCAGTGTTCTTGCTTGGAGAATCCCAGGGACGGGGGAGCCTGGTGGGCTGCCATCTATGGGGTCACACAGAGTCGGATACGACTGAAGTGACTTAGCAGCAGCAGCAGCAGACAGCATATTGAAAAGCAGACTACTTTGCCAACAAAGGTCCATCTAGTCAAGGCTATAGTCTTTCCAGTAGTCATGTATGGATGTGAGAGTTGGAATATAAAGAAAGCTGAGTGCCGACGAATTGATGCTTTTGAACTGTGGTGTTGGAGAAGACTCTTGAGAGTCCCTTGGACTGCAAGGAGATCCAACCAGTCCACCCTAAAGGAGATCAGTCCTGGGTGTTCATTGGAAGGACTGATGTTGAAGCTGAAACTCCAATCCTTTGGCCACCTGGTGCAAAGAGCTGACTCATTTGAAAAGACCCTGATGCTGGGAAAGATTGAGGGCAGGAGGAGAAGGGGACGACAGAGGATGAGATGGTTGGATGGCGTCACTGACTCAATGGATATAAGTTTAGGTAAACTCCAGGAGATGGTGATGGACTGGGAGGCCCGGTGTGCTGCTGTTCATGAGGTTGCTAAGAGTCGGACATGACTGAGTGACTGAACTGAGCATTTATTTGTCTTGTCTTAGATAATCCTCTCTCTTACCCTTGCCACCGCACCCAATTCCTCTGCCAACTAAATTAGAGATCACAAATACAACTGCTGTAGTTTTGAATTACAACTCTACCATTTATCAGTTCTTCAATCTTGGATGATTTTCCAACTTTGCTCACACTAGTTTCTAAAACCATTAATGGAGGTAATATTAGTATTTATGACTGCTGTATGCTTTAGTCATAATAGCTAATTTCTATTATTTACTATGTATCAGGTCCAGTTCTAAGCATTTGTAATATGTTAGTTCTTTTGTTATATAAATACCTATTATCTCATAGGTAATATTTGTGTCCTTATCTTACAGATGAGGAAAAGAAAGTCCAAAAAGGTTAAGGATTTGACTTCAGGTCACAGTTATAAGAAGAAGATTTAGGATTTGGTTACAGGTATTTTGACTGCAGAACCTAACACTCCTAACCACCGTGATCATCTATGTGAAGTGCCTAGCATTGTGAGGGATGACAGAAAAAACTATGTGTATGAGACAGCAAAAGAGACACTGATGTATAGATCAGTCTTATGGACTCTGCGGGAGAGGGAGAGGGTGGGGAGATTTGGGAGAATGGCATTGAAACATGTATAATATCATGTATGAGTCGCCAGTCCAGGTTCGATGCACGATACTGGATGCTTGGGGCTGGTGCACTGGGACGACCCAGAGGGAGGGTGTGGGGAGGGGGGAGGGAGGGGGGTTCAGGATGTGGGGCACGGGTGTACCTGTGGCGGATTCATTTCGATGTTTGGCGGAGCTAATACAATATTGTAAAGTTTAAAAATAAAATAAAAAAAAAGAAAAAACTATGAATTATTGCCACCTGCAAAGCCCATTAACAATTCTTGGAAAAATAAAAATAGAATCTTGGTAATAAAATAAACTCATTTTTTTTCCTTGTCCTTTGTGCCTAGTCTAGCTCACAAGGTGCCGAGTTCAGAGGCCATGCACCTAGCCCTTCAGACCAGAGTTCCCAGTTGTAAAGAGCTGTGAAGACCCCTCAGCTGGTAGAGTCTGTACAGAAGTGCTGCACAGGACACTGTGGCTCAAAGCAGTGCAGTGAGGGTGGTTCATGTGCAGAGGCACTGCCCTGGCACCAGATGTGGGGCGTGAGCAGCACATCTGTGTCCAACCCGCCAGAACTTCATCCTTCTCCCTGAAGAGAACCCAGTAAAGCAGCCCCCACTGGGGCCTACCTCAGAGCCTGTCTGGGAGAGCAGAGAGCCTGTGCTCTAGAATGCAAGCTCACACCTCTCCCTTCTTTGGTCAAAGAGTGAAATTTTCCTTCTGAACAGAACCTGGTCTCATTCTATTGGCTGGATCAACACTGGGAAGGAAGAACCTTGTTGGGGCTGATTTGAAGTATGGGTAACATTATCATTCCAGTAGCTCTGCCAATTTAAATAAATGGATGAGTGTCTGATAAATGGGAGACTGAGTAGATAAGTGAACAAAGGTTCGTTGAAAGAGGAAGCACTCAGCCGAGAAGAGAACCCACTTCGGGTGTCTGGCCAGGTGGGTGAGGAGTTGGTAGCTGTAAGGTGGGATGGTGGTGCTAAGTGTCCCATGTCATCAGATATAATTGGCATGTGGGCACCATTGTTCTGAACTCACGAACAGAACACTGAGATGTGTTCCAGAGCCCCATCCAGGGAGCAGGTTGGGGCCTGGGTGACCACACTTGGCTCTCTGTGTGGCCCGATGATTGCTTCAGTCTGGCTTCAGTGACAGTCTCTGTCACTCATCTGCCTCATCCGTGATCACTACCAGCAATCTACAATTCTGATTCTAAAGGTATGGCTTGGTGGCAGTGAGCAGCTGGGGAGCCAGGAGGAAGGGTCTGGGGATGGAGAGAGTCATAATTCATCAGTTTCAATAAGCTGGGAGTGCTGAACACAGCACAAAACTGATGCTGTGGAGCTGACAGAGGAGCAGCCAAGGCAAGGGAGAAGCCTCAGTGAGGGAAGGGCCAAAAGCGGAGAGCAGAGGATGACAAATGTCTGCAGACATTAAGTGACTTTCTTCAGGCCATACAGATTGAAGTAGAAAGGCAGGATTCAAGTCCAGAGCTTTGTAACCCCAAAACCTGTGCTCTTTCTCTCATACCACACTGTGATCACACAGCAGGGGATTCCTAGATGTGTGTCTCAACTTGATGCTACTGCTGCAAGTCAGTTTGAGAAAGAGAATAGGTTACCAAGTTGCAACTAGATCTTATCCATACCAAATCCCCTATCCTCTCCACACCACCCAAATCCCAGGCCCAGAAAGAGGCACTAATTTGACCAAGGTCACACAGTGGCTTAGCATCCAGGTCTCTGAATTCCTACAGCACCTCATAAGAAAAGTTGCTGCCCTTAGGTTTTCAGTGAAAACTGTCCTTTCAAGGCCAGACAAGAGCTTAAAGCTCATCTGCTAGGAGGCTTCATATGATTATTTACTTAAAGAAAGTGAAAGTCACTCAGTTGTGTCTGACTCTTTGCAACCCCATGGACTGTCCATGGAATTCTCCAGGCAAGAATAGTGGAGTGGGTAGCCTTTCCCTTCTCCACGGGATCTTCCCAACCCAGGGATAGAACCCAGGTCTCTTGCATTGCAGGCAGATTCTTTACCAGCTGAGCCACAAGGGAAGCCTAAAAGAAAGAGAAGTTGCTCAGTCATGTCCAACACTTTGTGACTCCATGGACCGTAGCCTACCAGGCTCCTCCGTCCATGGAATTTTCCAGGCAAGAGTACTGGAGTGGGTTGCCATTTCCTTCTCCAAAGGATCTTCCTGACCCAGGGATCGAACTCAGGTCTCCCTCATTACAGGCAGATGCTTTACCATCTGAGCCACCAGATAAGCCCATTAAAGAAAGGGAGGACACCTAAAATTAGCCCACTGAGGAATGAAATGCTGATGTACAAATGCAATTAGGAAAAAAAAAACCTCAGTGGTATGCTTGGGAAGAGTGGGTAGCCTACACATTTCAAAGAAGGATAGTGATTCAGGCAGAGAAAAGGGTGGGTTGGGAGTGAAGTGACTGAGCACCCTGGCCAGGTCTTAGGCTGGCAGGGAGAAGTCTTCATTTATACAGGCCCCTTTTGAGCACCACCTTGAGTCTGTGTCCCAAACAGGATATTTTTTGGCATTCTCAGAGGGCACTTGCTAACTGACCTAAGGTGGTAAGAGGTAATACAAAGAACCTGGGTTATACAATTCTGTGGGTCTGGCTTTGCCACTCATCAGCCGAGGGAGCTTGGGGAAATCACCTCACTTCTATGAACCTTATTTTCTTCATATTATCAAATGGAAGTGCTCTCTACTTTGTAGGGTTATGGTAGGATAAAGGTAACATATGCATAAAACATCCAGCACAGTTCTTGGAATATAGCAGATGTCCAATAAACTGTAATTTTATACTTATTACTATTGTTACTACTGTCATTATTACTGTGAAGTGTCCTCTGTGAAGTGAGGAGCCTGTCACTGGGGTGTTTACATGACACCTTTGGGTCCTGGCTATTTTCTCTTTCTTTCAGGACAATGGAAATTACATGTTTCTCTGAAGTAAATGCACTCAGCTCCCACTCAACACCTATCCTACCTATCATGAATATACTCACAAAAGGGTGAGGTAGGAATCATTTCCTTGAAACTTGTCAGTAAGCCAGAACTGAAACTTGTGTCAGGCTCAGTAACACCTTCTGACCTTGGTAAGAATACCAGACTAGTGTCTGGTTTCACAATTTTGAAAATTAGCTAAGTCCTGTCCCAGTGCCTTGGCTGGCTGTGCAGTAGAAGCAAATATCCTGAGCCCAGACTTGGTTCTGCTGGGTCCTGGTTATCAGATGTGTCTATCTTGAAATTTTCTAACTTCTCCTCTGGTGCCTGAGATTAAACAGGGATAGGGGTCACGGTTGGGCAGGTGTCCAGGTTCCCCTTTCTCATCCTCAGGGTGCTCTCAAACCCTCTACCTCTGTTCCTCACATGCAGAAACAGCCAGATGACCTGAGGAGCTCCAGGACTCATGGGGTTGTTCTACGGCCCATGGTTAGGTCCCAGTTCCAAAAGGAATGCTCAGAAAACAGATTGATTCTGTTAGCTGGTATGTAAAAGAAAATCCTTTTCTTTTATAGGATTATGCAAATTGTACCACCAGAATAATGCTAACATGATGATTTGGGGTGACTCCCACTCATATTGGTTATAGAACAAGTTCAGGGATCTGGGCTACTGATGAGCATAGTTTGCCTCTGACCTCTGGGCTTGGCAGTGTGTGTGGGCCCAGCACCGCAACTGTGGTGCTGTCTCTGGAGTTGCAGCAACTGAAGACAGTATGGTGGCAGCAGATATCCTTTATCCTCGCCCCTCCTGCACAGCAGAGCTGGGCTCTTCAGTAGAAGTAGCTGTGCCTATTGCATGCCTACCTTCTCTGAAGTCTTTTGAAGTTGTTCTGCATTTCCCACAAATTTTCCTCATTGTTTTCAATTAATGTTTGAATGCTGTACTCATCTAGGCCTGTCTCAATGTGTGCCATAAGAGCACAGAATTCCCTTGCATGTTGGGTCTGTTCTGGGTCCATTGCTTATTTTTCCTACTAATGGAAATATATGGAAAGCACTTAACATTGTCCAGTCAACATCAAAAGAGCACATATTCTAGGGATACTGTGATGAAGGGCTCAAGCAAAAGAGATAAGAAAAGACATGGTTGGAAGATATGCTGATCTATGCTGATTCTGTGCAATTCTGGACGGCACATTTAACATGACCAGAACGTGAATTATCACATTCACATTTTCTTTCACACTTGGAATGAATCCTAGAATTGTGTTCATCAACAAAGCATCATTTAAAAACACTTTGAAAGGGTTATCAGAAACCAGGATTTATGGGAGACACAACAAAGATTCTCTTCTGGACCAAACTCTAGTCAGGCTCCTCTGAGTTCTCTTCTCAACTAGGCCCTGACTTTGGGACTTCCACGTTCATCATATGCATTATCCAATTTTAGCCAGAATCCATCCTGCTAAGACAGTTTAGTCAGATCAACCCCCTCCTCCCCGCCAATCCAAAATAACATGCTCACCCACAATATCTGATCAGATGTTACCATTATCCTTCAGGTAACATCTAATCTCTCTGACCTGCCTTCAGTAATCAGTAAGAATCTTGTTCAGTTGGTTTAAACAGGATCCCCCCTTTTCCCTGGACTTCCCTGGTGGCTCAGATGGTAAAGCGTCTGCCTACAATGTGTGAGACCCAGGTTCAATCCCTGGGTTGTGAAGATCCTCTGGAGAAGGAAATGGCACCCCACTCCAGTACTCTTGCCTGGGAAATCCCATGGATGGAGGAGCCTCGTAGGCTGCAGACCATGGGGTCACAAGGAGTTGGACATGACTGAGAGACTTCACTTCACTTCACTTCACTTCACTTCATTTTCCCTGATGTCTCCTCTTAGTAATTTATGATTTTTTTGTCCACTAATCACCACCCTCTCTTGCTCCTTGGATATAAATTCTCACTTATCCTTATTGTTTTTGGAGTTGAATTTGATCTTTCTTCTTTACAAAACCCCATTGTAGTAACCATCTGAATAAAGTCCCTTTACCATTCCTTAACAAACGTCACAAATTTTTTTTTCTTTTCTTTAATAGCACCGTGAATGATAAAGTGTCACTAGTAATAACAAAACCAGCATTAAATAAAGGGCATTAGGAAACATCAGAGACAAGGTGATCTATATTGTTTTCATACAAACATGTTCCAAGGAGCCATGCATTATGAGTAAAATCAGTGTTGCTCCCTTTTTCTCCAGATGGGAAATATGAAATTAACCAGGAACTGTGTATTTTGTAATACAGAACATGAAAAGATGGTGTCTGGACATTTCACTTCACTGGTTGAACAGTAACCAACCATCTCTCTTTTTCTAGGCATTGGTCTAAATCATCATCTAAATTCATGTTCTTCACGTGGGTTCATAATTTTTGTAATATTTAATCAAATTACTTCTGTATATAGGTGCCCCATGAAAAAAAATTTACCTGGGGCCTTGCACACCAGAGGTGTACACAGGTTGATATAAAATATGTCCAGCTTGTGGCTTAACCATGGGGTCTCACCATCAGAGAGGTGATGAAGGAGCACTTCTGCGTACAGCTTGCCCCTTCATCATAGCTGTAGCTAAAGGGTCACTACAGGTCTCAACTGCACAGGCGTATCACAATCAGTGACTGAAAGGCAAACTTCAAAGCAATCTGCCACAAATTAGATACATACTTACAATGAACTATTAAGGATAAACAGATTGTACATTCATTTGTTCTATGCTGAAATATGTAAAGGGAAAATGCATAGAAAGAAGACTAAGGGGAAATAGGATAAAATTTTGAGTTGTCTTTAAGAGGAGAAAAAGGGGATTTTCCTGAGTCATAGGTACTTTTCAGTACTTTCTAAATTTGCTACAATAAGCTGTGCTTTTTTCAGCTCACTGAACTTCCTTCAACTTGTGTTTCTTACTTCTCTGCACAGGATATTCCTTCTTTCCTATGGACTCATTCTCCCCAACAACTCACCTTCATTTGGTTAAGTCCTACCCACCTCTGAAATTCTATCTGGAGCACCACTTCCTCCAGGCACCCTTCTCTGACTCCTCCAGGCTATATTAAATGCTTTTTTAATGAGCTCCCATATTACCTTACAGATTCTTAATCATTCCACCTGCAACTGAAAGTTTGTTTTTTTTTTTTTTCCTATCAGTCCTGCACTCCAGTAACTCAGCACTATGAGTGGCAAACATAATGTATAGCCAGGCCACTCAGGATGATTGTTCTCTTGCTCTCTGTAATCCTGCTGCTCAACCAGCGCCAGCTTTACCTGTACCCTACTCACATATTTGGCCTTGCTGTATACTTGCCCCAGACCCCAGCTAGTGATTGTTCTTATCAAAGGAGCCATGAGGGGCCTGCCTGTCTTCTGGTTTCCCTGGTAACTAATGAACCAACCTGACCTTAACTCCCCCAGTAACTGGCCATCTCTCCTTCCTTCCAGGAACAAAGACTGCCACCATTTCCTGCCAGCCATCCATTGCACACGGTGGGTTGTGTCTTCAGGTGGGTTGTGTCTTCGTTTCAGATGTGTAAGCTTCCCTATCCTTTAAACCACTGAGGTTTAATATTGCTGACTCTGGGCTCTTTCTACTGTCTTGAAGCTGGGAAAGCATAGGACTTGTAGACCTTCAGGGTTCAGTCCAACACACAGATTCTCAGAAATACTAGCTAAATGAATAGCTGGATGAAAATAAACTTTTAAACTCCTTTTAAAAAGATATATGCATGAACAAAGCCTAGGAGGCTTAGGGAAATCTTTTTCCTTTCCCATTGATAGTTAAAAAAAATTGTTAATGGAGTGTTTCTATAAGTAAATAATCTGTGAGTCCTGTCCTCTACCAGGAACAGAAAAAAAGTGTGGTAATTCTTTAAGGCAGTGTTGGGCAAATAAGTCCTTAATAACACTAATTCCATAAGATAGTCTGTGAAGAAAGGAGGGAATGAGTGTCTATAGTCAAATAACTGCAGGAATGCTGTATGCACTGGCCCCCTCTAAAGACTTACTGTGTATATTAGCATATTCCAATCTTATAAAAAGTCTTATTGTAAAGAATCCTGCTAATTTATTTTTAATCCAAGCTTCTCAAGTTTTTTAAAATATGAATTCTTTCTTTATGTAACACCTATTAACATCTGTTTCACAGAACACTTTGAGAAATGCTAGGTTTAAGAGATAAAGCTTCCTAAGGAAGGAATTTTCTAACTCAGGGTGAAGGTAAGAAGTAGGAAAAATATAAGGAGTGAAAGAGACAAAACAAAACATACTAATAAAGTGTAATATTTATTGAGCACATATTATGCCACATAGTAAGTGCTCAATAAATATTACACTTTATTAGTATGTTTTGTTTTGTCTCTTTCACTCCTTATATTTTTCCTACTTCTTACCTTCACCCTGAGTTAGAAAATATATATATATATATATACTGTCTTCCCTGGTGGCTCAGTTGGTAAAGAATCTGCTTGCAATGCGGGAGACACAGGTTCAATCCCTGGCAACCCACTCCAGTATTCTTGCCTGGAGAATTCCATGGACAGAGGAACCTGGTGAGCTACAGTCCACGGGGTCACAAAGAGTCAGACATGACTAACTAACATACACACACATTTTATATATACATTTGTTTAACTTTTACAATAAGTTTAAGAAGTAGCGTTGTTATTCCCACTTTAAAAAAAGTTAATGTACACCTGTTCCCTATTTCAAGGTTAAAGTGATTCAGTATGTTATAGATAGTACTCTCTCTCTCTGAGTTACTTCAGACTTTCTCTCTTATCCACTATACTATCACCACTGAATGACCAAAACCTTCCTTATCTTGGTGGAGTAGGTAATGAAATGAGAATATTGCCTTCCTCTATTCCTCTTCCCATCTCTCCCCATTTTTACCCTCCCCTCTCCTTCCCTTCTTTTCTCCCTTCCCTTCCTCCCTCAAACATCCTCTTGAATGCTCTGTGTTAGTCACTGTTCTGGGTGGACCTTGGGTTTCAGAGATGAAAGAAAAGTGAAAGTGAAAGTCTCTCAGTCATGTTCGACCCTTTGTGACCCCATGGACTGTACAGTCCATGGAATTCTCCAGACCAGAATACAGGAATGGGTAGTCTTTTCCTTCTCCAGAGCATCTTCCCAACCCAGGGATCGAACCCAGGTCTCCTGCATTGCAGGCAGATTCTTTACCAGCTAAGCTACAAGGGAAGCCTAAAAGGTGAAAGTGAAGGTCGCTCTATTCAACTCTTTGTGA
The DNA here is from genome assembly GCF_029407905.1 of Bubalus kerabau. Lineage (NCBI taxonomy): Eukaryota > Metazoa > Chordata > Mammalia > Artiodactyla > Bovidae > Bubalus > Bubalus kerabau. Next base: position 97,608,906 of record NC_073629.1, on the reverse strand, counting down.
CTGTACAGTCCATGGAATTCTCCAGGCCAGACTGCTGAAGTGGGTAGCCTTTGCCGTCTCCAGGGGATCTTCTCAACCCAGGGATTGAACCCAGGTCTCCCGCATTGCAGGCAGATTCTTTACTAACTGAGCCACAAGGGAAGCCCAAGAATATTGGAGTGGGTAGTTTATCCCTTCTCCAGAGGATCTTCCCCACCCAGGAATCAAACTGAGGGGTCTTCTGCATTTCAGGCAGATTCCTTACCAACTGAGGTATGAGGGAAGCCCTTTAAGAGATGAATCAGAACCAATTTCTCTTCTTGAAGGACCTCCAGTCAAGCCCATTAAGTCAATCAGCTTCCAAGTCCTGGGACAGATTAACAGAAGAATGCAAAAGGAGATAATCCTCTGGATTGCATCAAGAGCATCAGAAAGGCTATTAACCAAAGGCCACCTAGAGCTGCTTCCCACACATTTCTAAGGCTGGGTCCTTAGAAGAAGAGTATTTGGCAAGGATGGGAGGAGGGGGTATAAATTTTATGTACAAATCACCAAATTAATGCTGTTTTTGTTAACTAGATTTATGTGAGACTTGGGGTAAGTACACCTGTTCCCTATTTCAAATATTCCCTGGAGATCTTAGAGATAAGCAATATGCTGACCTGGCCACATGCCAAGAAGCTATTTGGGCCAAAGAGTGCAAAATTTTACTCACATGGGGTTTAAAAAAATATTAATATCATGCAGGGCAGAAAGAAACTTAAATTCTACCTACAGACTTAAAAAAAATGTCCCTGTACCTCTCTAGATCATAGTGTCAATCACACTGCTCTCTGCTTGCCTCCATGTCAGGATGGGGAGATCCACTGAAGATTTTTGTTGTTGTGTTCAGTTGCTAAGTCGTGTCTGACTCTTTGTGACCCCAAGGACTGCAGCACACCAGTCTCCCCAGTCTTTCCCAGGTGGCTCAGTGATTAAAAAAAAAAAAAAAAAATCAGCCTGGTAATGCAGGAATCGTAAGAGACATGAGTTCAATCCCTAGGTCAAGAAGATACCCCAGAGGAAGAAATGGCAACCCTCTCTAGTGTTCTTTCCTGGATAATTCCAAGGACAGAGGAGACTGGTGGATTATCCATGATGTCACAAAGAGTCAGATACAGCTGAATGATTGAGTATGCACATTGAAGAATAGAAATTTTTTCTGTCCCCATCCTCAGCATATAGCACAGTGCCTGGTATATTATACTTGTTCAATTAATGCTCGAAATAGGACAGATGAAAAGGGGAATGTGGGGAAGAAGTGATGGAGGTGACTTGGATGAGACAACAGAGTCACAGAATATTATGGGACATTCAGGAGTTCGACCCTGCATCCTTTGGTACAAGGTTTAGCTTTAAGAAGATACATAGTACTTGCTTACAGCTGCCTCATGATGCCTTAATCAACAAAGAATCTTGGGCTAACCTAGGGGAGCATTTCTGATCTCTCCTGTGGATTAGGAGTCTCAGGCCTGCCATCCTCCTTGTTGGAGACTGTCACTGAGAGAGGAGAGGGGAAGACAAGGCTCTACTTGAAATTCAACTAGTACTGCATAAAGAATGATGCACATGAAAAATTGATCATGACACTGGACCCAGGCAAATATTATTAATAATGCAGTATTTAAACACATAATATATCCGCATTAATGATGAAAAGAAACTCAAAGTCACAGCAAATAAAAGTCATTTCAATGAGACCAAAAGGAAGAGAAATAATTTCTCTGTGTGGATCACTCCACAATATCTTCCTTTATGCCACCATCTTATACCACCATCTATCAGAGTGAGTAGATTTTCTATCAAGAGATGGAGCAGTCTTTCGTAATAGGAATATTTCAAACCACTGCCTAGTGGAACCCAGCAATACTAACCTTTCTCCCAATCTCATCTGTAAAATGGAGATGAGTTCAGTCAGTTCAGTCACTTACTTATGTCCGACTCTTTGCGACCCCATGAACTGCAGCACGCCAGGCTTCCCTGTCCATCACCAACTCCCAGAGCTGCTCAACTCATGTCCATCGAGTTGGTGATGCCATCCAACCATCGCATCCTCTGTCATCCCCTTCTCCTACTGCCTTCAATCTTTTCCAGCATCAGGGTCTTTTCCAAGGAGTCAGTTCTTCGCATCAGGTGGCCAAAGTATTGGAGCTTCACCTTCAGCATCAGTCAGAACTGATTTCCTTTAGGATTGACTGATTTGATCTCCTTGCAGTCCAAGGGACTCTCAAGAGTCTTCCCCAACTCTCACATCCATACATGACTTCTGGAAAAACCATAGCTTTGACTATTATAAGGACCTTTGTTGGCAAAGTGATGTGTATGTTTTTTAACATACTGTCTAGGTTTGTCATAGCTTTTCTTCCAAGGGGAAAGTGTCTTTTAATTTCATGGCTGCAGTCACTGTCTGCAGTGATTTTGGAGCCCAAGAAAATAAAATCTGTCACTGTTTCTACTTTTTCCCTATATATTTGTCATGAAGTGATGGGATTCGATGCCATGATCTTAGTTTTTTGAATGTTGAGTTTTAAGCCATCTTTTTCACTCTCCTTTTCCACTACCATCAAGAGGCTCTTTTAATCTATCTGACAGAAACTGAAGTTACATAGAGAACTATGGCATTTTCAAAGATTTATTATATATGCATATATTCCAAAGGAAAATGGAAATCATAGTATATACTTTCAGCATATGATGTGAGCACAACCTCCCTCTGAATCATTAATCTCATCCACCTCTAACAGCATCTAAGCTTTAGGCTTCTGCCATGATACTGTGATATCAATGAGCAGGTAAGAAGCAGCAGTGGAAAAAACACTGGTCTAGGATCTGAGTTTTAGTCTCATGTCCAGTAGTAACTCACTCCCTCTTTCTGGGCCTTGGTTTCCATCTGCAGTATTAAGAGGCTTCTAGATAATCTTCCAGTCACCAAATTGTAACTCTGAATATTTGCAATAATGTAGATAGGACAAATTACTAGAAGCATGAGATTTAGAGTATTCTCATGTTCTGGGTTCAGATGCAGCTCCTCCACATACCTGCAGTTAGACCTTGGTTAAGGTACTTAACCCGTCTATGTGTTAGTTGCTCAATTGTGTCTGACTCTTCAGACCCCATGGTCTGTAGCCTGCCAGGCTCCTCTGCCCATGGAAAATTCTCCAGGCAAGAATACTGGAGTGGGTAGACTTTCCCTTCTCCAGGGGATCTTCCCAACCCAGGGATCGAACCCAAGTCTCCTGCATTGCAGGTAGATTCTTAACTGAGCCACCAGGGAAGTCCAACTTGACCCTTCTAAGTCCCAAATTACTGGGTGATAAAATGAGACAATAACGGTTCCATCCTTGGGGATTTAAGTACTAAGTAATCCTAGATAACATTCCTAATAAAGGAAGATGTGGAAAGCATGCCCAGATCCATTTAATTTCAAAGACCTTGCCCTTTCCATTGCAACAGTAGAATATGCCAACATAAACAAACATCCACAAAGCCAGGCAGAGTATAGTAGAAGCACAAGCATTTTGCTGTTGACTGACAGGTAAGAGGGACTGATCTGTCTATGGGTGAAAGCAGCAAGTTGTTTCATCAAGGAAAGAGTTCTGGAGTCAGAGGCCAGGGATTCAAAACACTTAACCTCTCAGGATCTCAGTTTCTTCTCCTATAAAATATGGACAGCAATAGTACTTGCTTTACAGAATTAAGAGTATAGATGAAGCAATGTATGTAAGCACTTAGCACAGTGCCCAGGACATAATAAAAGCTCAATAAATAATAGCTACTGCTATTATTATAGTGGTGTCTTTTAATGACATGAAATTAAAGCGTATTCTTATAAATGATCAAAACATTCTAGAATAATCCAAACAGCCCACAAGATGCTGCCAACCCTAAAAGAATCAGAAACCCAGAATAGCATTTTTCCATTGGCTTTCCAACTTCTTGATGGCAAAAGAAAAACTCTGGAAATTACGCATTTTGGCCTTCAACCAGGCTCTATTCTCAGAGGTATTATTTACATTTCAGATTTATTATTGTCTTCTATGGTGCTGACATGAAATAACCTTCTGTTCTCTTCCATGTTAAAAGAGTACAGTGTTTCTTGGGTCAATAAATAATTCAGGGCTATATTAATATTTTAGGAAGAATAAGCAATATATTTTAGACCCTAGAAAAACCATGAAGACTGAAATTAGTTATTTGCAGCTGAAAACTTAATTGAGCCAACATATTGATTGTTTTTTCTTCCAGGTTTTATTCCCCACACAATGAAGAGGAGTGCCTGCTTCTATTCCAAATGCTGCATACTTAATTATATCTGCTGGATTTGTTTTCATAAAAACTCAGAAGCATCCAACCATGAACTTAAATGCTTTTGCCCATCTGATGCTAAACATAGAACCACTCCTCTTTCCTTACAACAGTGCACTCTTCTTCATACGTTCTTTAAGGATAATAGATGCCATTTTCCCATAAATATCAGATTTCTGAGTTAGCACTTATAACCTAGCTAAAGGAGTAGAAAAGAAATTTATTTTTACCTACTATGTCTCAGATCTTATGTATGTATGATCTTATTTAATCCTTAAAATAACTCGTCAGTGTAGATAATATCTTCTCCTTTTCTAGATGAAGAAACAGAGTTTCAAAGAGGTTGAGTAACTTGTCAAGGTCATCCAAAAATTGCATCCAACCTAAAAACCAAGGTCTTTCCTTCACACCAAGCTGCTTCATAGTACTAACAATGATTTAAAAAAAAAAAAAAAAGCTCAGCAGTGTGCTGGGCACTGTTTGAAGATGTTTATATGCATTAATTAATTACTCTAAAAATCCTTTGAGATAACAGCTATTTTTATCCCAATCTGCAGTTCAGGAAAATAAAGCTTAGAGAGATGAAGATGGGCTTTCCCAAGTTTCCCTGATATTAAGTGGAAGAGCCGATTTGAAGTCACATAGTCTGACTTCTAGGATCCTGTCTTTTAATGCTCCTAGATACCAAAATCCAGAAAAACAGAAAAGTGAGCCGATAAAATAAGACCAAGGGGGCCATCTTCTCAGCTCCACATGGGACATTAAGCAGAATTCTAGTAAAAACAAGTCACTATGACAGATGATGAGTTGGCAGTGTTAACAATGCCCATTTCTGGATATGGTTTGGAATCTTTGCTACAAACATGACCTTCCTGGATGATCTGTCAAACTTGACCTGCCCATCAAAGGAGGTGTTAGTCAGGGCCCTCTTTCCTATACTGTGGTTATACTCTGCTGCTCCTAAGTCGCTTCAGTCGTGTCCGACTCTGTGCGACCCCAGAGACGGCTGCCCACCAGGCTCTCCCATCCCTGGGATTCTCCAGGCAAGAACACTGGAGTGGGTTGCCATTTCCTTCTCCAATGTATGAAAGTGAAAGTGAAGTCGCTCAGTCGTGTCCGACTGTTCCTGAACCCATGTACTTCAGCCTACCAGGCTCCTCCATCCATGGGATTTTCCAGGCAAGGTGGTTATACTATAATTTTCCTCAAATTGTAGCCACGGAGAGTATTGCCTCTGCATCTTCAATAACAGCTCCAGAATGAAAAAGAAGGTGCCCAGAGTAAGGTAAGTGGTCATATGTAAGATACTCTTCATTTCACAAAGTAGATCAGTTCCTAACATGGTAGTTGGGAGGAATTTAAAAGAACAATTGGATATAAATCTTATTTTTGGTAGAGTTACATACATGTAAGCAAAATTTCATGCACTTTAGGATGTGTAGACACACACACATCCACACACGCACACCATTCCTGGTTTTCTCAGAGTCCCTAGGTACCCATAAGTACCTAGTACAGTTGTTACATTCTGGATCTGGAAGCATGCACTTTGTAAGACAGACAAATCCATCTACTTATAGATGGGTTGACTTGGCTCAAGTGTGAGGAATCTCCATCAGTAGAAATCTGAGTACTTACTAAATGTCAGGCCCTCGGCTAAGTCTCTGATTCTTTTTTGCTATCTCAGCAGCTTCAACAATTTGAAATCAGTCTGGTCATAGGCTTCTAGATTGCATTATTTTCTTTTACTCATACCATCAGGGTAACAGTCACCTATCCTGACATTTGGGTTCATTCTGACCACAATCATGCCTGGAAACAGATAAGAAACTCTGAACCCCAGATACTAATATAAGAGTTAAGTCAAAGCTTTGAGAAAGGGTTATTGAATGTAAATGACAAGTGTCTTTAGATTTGAGTAGTAAAATAGTGCATAAGCTATATACTGCTGTGTGACAAATTACTCTAAAACATATTAGCTTATAACAGCAAATATTTATTAACTCTCACAACTTTCTGAGAGTCAGGAATCTGGGAATGGCTTAGTAGGATTGTTTTTGTTCAGGATCTCTCATGAGGTTTCAGTCAAGCTATCAGCCAAGGTTGCAGTCATCTGAAAATCTGACTGATCCTGGAAGATCCACTTCCAAAGCTCACTTGTGTGGCTATTGCCTGAAGGCTTCAATTCCTCACCACATGGCCTCTTTGCAAAGTTTTCCTGAACAAGGCAGCTTGGTTAATCCAGAGCAAAGAATCCAATGGAGGGAGAGAAGGAGAGCAAGGGAGAGGCAGAGAGAGAATCAAGATAGAACCTGCAGCATCATTTATAACCTTGTCTCAAAATTATTATCATATATACTAGCTCTGGTGCAATGTGAGAGGGACCTACACAAGAGGGTAGGTTGAGGATCATTAAGAGCCATTTTGAAGGCTGTTTACTATCAAATGTGAACAATATAATCAATAGAAGAAAATTGAAAGATTATTTTTCAACCTTTAGCCTACGATATTTTGGAACACAGAATCAAATAAAAGAATTAATTTATGTTAGTTGGTTGTTGAATGAATTTAGTTTAAGTCAGGGCTAACTACACTTAGGCTTTTCAGTTTCTTGAGACTTTCTTAAGTTTGAAAGATCAGCCCCTCTCAACCTCCTATAGATGAGGCCATCACAAATATCCAAGCCCCTGTGAACCAAATGGGCCAGAACAATATGTTTCCTTCTTAATTCCACCAGCAACTGTTGAGTATCCACTGCATGCCTGGCACTTGAAATGCACTATTTTTTTTTTTTTTTTTTTTACAGCCACCTGTCAATAGGGCTTTTAGGTCATGGTTTGCAGACAGCAAAATTGAAGCTCAGAGAGATAAAGTGACTTACCTAGAAAATTTGTGGCAGAACAAAGTTTTTTTTTTAAATTTAAATTTATTTATTTTAATTGGAGGTTAATTACTTTACAATATTGTATTGATTTTGCCATACATCAACATGAATCCACCACAGGTATACATGAGTTCCCCATCCTGAACCTCCCTCCCTCGTCCCTCCCCATACCATCCCTCTGGGTCATCTCAGTGCATCAGCCCCAAGCACCCAGTATCATGCATTGAACCTGGACTGGTGACTCATTTCATATATGATAGTATACAGTTTCAATGCCATTCTCCCAAATCATCCACCCTCTCCCTCTCCCACAGAGTCCAAAAGACTGTTCTATACATCTGTATCTCTTTTGCTGTCTCGTATACAGGGTTATCGTTACCATCTTTCTAAATTCCACATATATGCATTAGTATACTGTATTGGTGTTTTTCTTTCTGGCTTACTTCACTCTGTATAATAGGCTCCAGTTTCATCCACCTCATTAGAACTGATTCAAATGTATTCTTTTTAATGGATGAGTAATACTCCATTGTGTATATGTACCACAGCCCACGCACCTATGGACACCTTATCTTTGACAAAGGAGGCAAGAATATACAATGGATTAAAGACAATCTCTTTAGCAAGTGGTGATAGAACAAAGTTTTAAACACAAATCTAAAAAAAATTCCAAGGAGGGAAGGTTTTAAAGGAATGTTTTTAGATAATTCCATGGTGCCTCCACTGAAATGAGGTGAATATATATATATATATATATATATATATATATATATATATTGAGTTTTTAGATGTGATGGTAAATTGTAGCTCCTCTTTCTTTCAAACTATTCCCTTTGATCAACATTATATGATGAGGTGTGAAGGCAAAGGAATGAGACATTTAAAGTTGTATGATACTCATAAGGAATGTTTCACATCCTTTTTCTATCTTAGCATTTCTCAGCTATTCATAATAAATGTACAGAAATTTGTAGATTGTGTTGCTCCTCTGCAGAACTATAAGAAGCATCTTGGTTCTATAGCATTAAAATTGACTTGGATGTTAACTGCTAGAAGCTTGAAGCAGGACATGAGCCAGTTCTGATAATGGTGTGGTATTCCCTCTCTCCCATGAGGCATCTGATATTTCCATAGAGAAATCAGCTGCATATTGGCCATCTTCAGCCAGAGTCTCTTGACTGGCATCTTTGTTTTCTGACCACTCACGTCAGATCACTGACTCCCTTTATTGAACCATACCACTTTTTCACATGTTTTTCATAGTTAATTCTATAATTAAATCACCTTTTTTCAACTCTTGCCACCAACCCGATGCAAGCCACTGTCATCTCTCCCCTCAGCTACTAAATGAGCTTTTCTGCCTCTTGTCATGAAATCTCTGATTTATTATCAACCTAGCAATCAGAATTCTTTTTTTCAGGATAGACACAATCATGTGAATGCCCTGCTAAAAACCCTTCCATGGCTTCCTATCATATTTAGAACAAAATCTAAACTCCTTTCCATGGCCTTTAAGGCTCTGTATAATCAGAATATTGCCTACCTCTTCAGGTTAATCTCATTCACTTTTTTTTTTCTTTTTTGCCTACTGATTCACTCCAATTATTCAAATATTCTATGCCTTTTCCTATCTTAGAGTCTTGACAAATTCTGTTTCCTTTATGCATAATGCTCTTCTGACTCTATGACAGGCTTCTCACCTGTCAGGTCTCAGATAAAATGTTGTATTCTTTGGAAAGGTAGTCTCAGTCCACTTTCTTTAAAGTAGGTCTCCTATTTTCCTCTAACTGGGATCTTTTTTAGTTCCCTCTTAGCTCATTTCACACTCTATATTTATTTATTTATCAGAGAAGGCAATGGCACCCCACTCCAGTACTCTTGCCTGGAAAATCCCATGGATGGAGGAGCCTGGTGGGCTGCAGTCCATGGGGTCGCTGAGGGTCGGACACGACTGAGCGACTTCACTTTCACTTTTCACTTTCATGCATTGGAGAAGGAAATGGAAACCCACTCCAGTGTTCTTGCCTGGAGAATCCCAGGGATGGTGGAGCCTTGTGGTCTGCCATCTATGGGGTCACACAGAGTTGGACACAACTGAAGCAGCTTAGCAGCAGCAGCAGCAGCAGCAGCAGAACATAGTGGTAATAAAAACAGAGTCTGAGGGCAGACTGCCTGGATTTATTTTTTTTTTTTTTTTTATTTTTTTTTTTTTTGTTTTTTTTGTGTAATAAAGTTTTATTAAAGTATAAAGGAGATAGAGAAAGCTTCTGACATAGGCATCAGAAGGGGGCAGAAAGAATACCCGCTTGCTAGAGTTAACAATGAGGTTATATAATCCAAAGAATGTCTGGAGGTTGTAAAGACCTCATCAGACCTACTCCCATAATTTACATTTTAAGATAACACTGTCCTCAGGCAAGATACATCCTTGTAAAGACCAGGTCTACTCCCATAATTAACATTTTTAAGATAACAGAAGGTTGAATCCAAAGACTGTCCTTAGGCAGGATGCATTATTGTTATATAATCCTAAGGAATGTGGAGAAAGAAAAAGTTTGTCCTTTCTTCCTCCTTGAGAATTCCAGACCCCTCTCTCCTTGGGGACCCCTAGACTCCCTATCAACCTGCCTAGGAAATGACTCTCTCATTCCCCCCTTTTCTTTTAGGAGAATTATGTTGCCTAGGGAAAAGGGGCTTCGTTCTCGTTCCATAACTGCTTCTGAGCTGACAAGGGGCGTTCTCCCTAAATTGGTGAGGCAACATATTCTCCTAATCCTCATATTGAGGATATCTGATCCAGGGGCCCCAAATAGTAGTTGGAGGAAGCTGCAGCAGTAGCAGGAGTTTGAGCAACCATTTGTAACTTAAAAGCTTTCATGCGGCTAGAAACAAATCCAGTTATACAGTTACAGATGCAGGGAGCAAACAGCAAGAACAGAACAATCAGAATCAAAATTAAAAGTCACATTATGTCCATAGTTAAAGTGCAAAGTGTTGCACCAGTCCATTTTAGGGTTGGTAGATGTCATCAGATGAAGAAGAGGCATCGCATGTGATTGTTGTCGAAGGTATTCACAGTCTTGGAGAAAGTCTTTTTCTTGAAGTGGAGATGTCCACCTCCGGAAGCCTTCCACTGATAAAGAGGGGAGTGCTCCACAGACCCAGCAGTTAGACCGATTGTAGAATGCAGCGTAGGAGTGTGCCCAGGACCAGGACAGGAAGGCATTGTCTTGAGGATCAAACGGCAGACTCAGGATTTTTGGAGTCAGCAGAAGTAGACTCACATAGATTATCAGGCCCATCCACTGCCCTTTGCTTAACTCCAGAGCTCGGGTCAGGGCCACAAGCTCTGCTAACTGAGCACTGGTTTCCTGGGGGAGAGATTTTGCTTCCAAAACCTGTTCAGCAGTCACCACGGCGTAACCTGCTTTACGCTTTCCATCCTGAACAAAAGAACTGCCATCTGTAAATATTTCCATGTCAGGATTGTCTAATGGGGTATCCTTTAGATCCTCCCAAGCTGCATAGTTTAAAATTAGGAATTGAGAACAATCGTGATCAGGTGTTTCATTTTCCTTCTCAGGAAGGAAAGTGCCAGGATTTAAATTTCCACAAACTTTAAGCTTAGTTTCTGGTCCTTCTAACAACAATGACTGATACTTAAGAAGCCTACTGTCTGTCATCCAAATATTAACCTTAGAATTTAAGATTCCACTCACATCATGAGAAGTCAGTACAGTAAGGTTTCATTCATTAATTATTTTTAAAGCTTCAGGTGCTAATAAAGCTGCTGCCCCAATTACTCTTAGGCAGTGGGGCCACCCACGTGAAACTACATCTAATTCTCTGCTTAGATAAGCAATAGGTTGCTGGTGAGGCCCTCGGGGTTGTGTCAAAACTCCCAATGCCACACCTTTTCTTTCAGTGACAAACAAATTAAATTCTGACCCTGTGGGCAAGCTCAGAGCTGGAGCTTGCAGGAGAGCAGTCTGAAAAACCTTAAAAGCCTTTTGAGTTTCTGGAGACCAAACCAGTTTGTCGGTTTGGGCCTGCTGAGTTTCAGCTATAAGTTTATATAAAGGCCGGGCAAGTTCCCCGTAACCCGGAATCCAAATGAGACACTAACCTGTGATTCCCAAAAATCCTCTCAATTGTCTTAAAGTCATAAGTAGGGGATGATTTAGTATAGGTTTAATTCTCTCAGGGCCTATGGCCCTAGTCCCTTCTGATATGATTAGGCCCAGATATGCCTGGATTTAATTCCTAGTTCTGCTATTTGACTGTGGTCCTAGGGCAGTTATTTACTTCCCTATGCCTGAGTTTCTTCATCAGTCCTAGTACTTATTTTATTGGGCTATTATGATGATTAAACATAAAATGCTAAGAACATGATCTCAGTTCAGTTCAGTTCAGTCGCTTAGTCATGTCCAACTCTTTGCGACCCCATGAATTGCAGCATGCCAGGCCTTCCTGTTCATCACCATTTCCCTGAGTTCACTCAAACTCACGTCCATCGAGTTGGTGATGCCATTCAGCCATCTCATATTCTGTTGTCCTCTTCTCCTCCTGCCCCCAATCCCTCCCAGCATCAGAGTCTTTTCCAATGAGTCAACTCTTCTCATGAGGTGGCCAAAGTAGTGGAGTTTCAGCTTTAGCATCATTCTTTCCAAAGAACATGATCTAGCATATAGTAAACACTCAATATTTGTTAACTATTAAATACATATATATATATTCTTTCTACCATAATACGCACTCTATGAGAGCAGGGGCCATTGCTGGTCTTGTTCACAATTATGTCCTTAGTTTCTGGCATGTTGGAGGCCTTCAGTGGGTTCTTGTTGAGTATAGCATGAAGTATGTTACTAGTATCAACAAGAAATAATGGATTTTACAACCAGATTTACTTGGATTTAAATCCTGTTTCTTCCACACTCTGTGCTGAGACTATTATCATTGATTGTTCTCTCCTTATCATGACCAACACCTGTAAAATGCCCCTTACTATGCCCCTTATCTGAGAAGGCAATGGCAACCCACTCCAGTACTCTTGCCTGGCAAATCCCATGGACGGAGGAGCCTGGTAGGATGCAGTCTATGGGGTTGCTAGGAGTCAGACACGACTAAGCGACTTCACTTTCACTTTTTACTTTCATGCATTGGAGAAGGAAATGGCAACCCACTCCAATGTTCTTGCCTGGAGAATCCCAAGGACAGGGGAGCCTGGAGGGCTGCCGTCTCTGGGGTCGCACAGAGTCGGACATGACAGAAGTGACTTAACAGCAGCAGCAGCAGCAGCATGCCCCTTATTGGCACTGAACTATTAGAAAATTTGTTGTTAGCTTTTGTTCTCATATGACAATAACACATAATATATATGAGCATAGATGGATTCTAGAGTCAGACTGCCTAAATTATTAACCAGATTCCACCACTCATTAATTTGGAAAGATACTTAGCCTCTCTTGTGGTTCTTAGATTTCCCTGATTTTAAAAATGAAGGTAAAAATAGTACTTATTTCATAGGGTCATTTTGGTAATTCAGTGAATTAATATATGATAAGTTCATAGAAGAGTTCCTGATATGTTGTAAACTCAATATGTTTTAGTTCCTTGACATTCAGAGCATGATTCTTAAGCCAGCAGCACTGGTAATAACCTTGAATCCTATTGGAAATGCAGTATCTTGGGTCTCACCACCAAACTACTGAATCAGAATCTGTATTTTAAAAAGATCTCCAGGTAATCTACATGCGGATTAAAAGACTGAAAAATGCTGATTTAGCTGACATCATCATCACTGCTACCAGCACTTCCTAACCTTCCGATCTCTGTCTCTTGAATTAATACCTGCATACTCTCTATGGCTTCCCAGGTGGCTCAGAGGTAAAGAATTTGCTTGCGAATGCAGGAGAAGCAGGAGACGTGGGGTTGATCCCTGGGTCAGGAAGATCCTCTGGAATAGGAAATGGCAACTCACTCCAAAATTCTTCCCTGGAAAACTCCATGGACAGAGGAGCCTGGCGGGCTACAGTCCATGGGGTCGCAAAGAATCAGACACGACTGAATGACCGAGCTTGCACACATACTCTATACTTCCCTCTGCCTGGCCCTTTATGACTGGACAGTCCTTTGGTTGGTCTACTTGGCTTTTTGATTCAGCATCATACTCAAGACTCTATCACTCAATTTTTCCTTTTAGTTCCTCACACAGCAGTATGTCTACAGAGAAGTGACATAATACACTACTTGAGCTACAGCTTCTACTGTTCACTGTTCACTGCTTAGAGCCTAGCAGTTCCTCCCAGGATCCTGCTTCTTGGGAAAGAGCCATCTAAAAACCACTAAGTCATTGTGTGGCATTGCAAAAATTTGCTTTTGACACTCTGAGCCTCATTTTCCTATCTGTAAAATGAAGATAAAACTACTCAGCTAGTCAACTAGTATCTTGGGTAGCTGTTCAATATATTTGAGCCTAATTTTTTCTTATTTGGGCAATAGAGGTAATGATAATTTTCTCAGAGGATTTTGTAAACATGGAGACAATATATGTTAAGCACTTAGCATTATGGTCAATACACTGTATGCAATCAATAAACATTGGTTACTATATTAATGAGTACCATAAATACTATAATGATGACTATTTTTATGGCATACCTCACTTTTTCATTATGTTCCTGAAAATTACTCTCTCCAGCATTTGACATTCCCTCCTAAATGTTTGCCATATATTTCTGGAGATACTTTAAAAGAAATATCACATATTTGTATGTATAAATCTAGAGTATATATGAGTCACATGACATGGTCATTCTCAATAAATGTTTGATACATGAATAAATGATAAAATAAATGAATGTTTCATATTTGCAAAAAATCAAGGGTGATAGTTCCTTGTTCTCACTTGTGAGAGCAAAAATAAATCCTTCAACTCAGCATTCATATTTTTGTTCAAGTTTCCTTCAGGTTGATCTTTCATGAAGGTTCAAACAGATCTACTATTCTAGCGAAACCAACATAATAGAATTATTCTTTGAACTGTGAATTCTTTGAACTTTGAATTCCTAAATTCTTTGAATTTAAGATTTGAAATGTTTGATATGCATTTGAATCATGATTCCTTCATCTACTACCTGTGAGATCTAATGTTGGTCCCCTAACCTACCTGAATTTTTATTTTCTCCTCTGCGAAATAATTATTCCTCAATATTGTGAGATTTCAGTGAGATGATACATCTAAAAACTGATATCACAGCAACTGACACAAAATAGGCAATCAATAACAAGAGTTCCTTTGTTCTTTTGCTTGATACACCCTTTTGGAAAGTGATTCAATAACATATATCAATAATCAGGAAGTCCATTTCTAGAAATTCTCCACAGAAGATGACCCAAATGAAGACAAATATTTATGCATAGTTATATTTTTATCATGTTTGCATTTCTAATGTAGCCCCTCAGCAACTAACAGATTGATTCTCTCACAGCAAGTATTCATTCAGGGTAATTCTCTGAACTGTTACATTGTATGCCTTGTGATCACCCTAACTTCAGGAGAAAGCTTTTTTCACACAGGCTTTCATTTTGTCATTCAACATGTGCAAGGCAGAGTGAAAGAGAATAAAGAGATGAAGAAAACATTTTCCCCTCTCATTAAAATGTGGCAAATATCCACTTTACTGAGCCACCATTCTTCTCCGATTTCAACAAACTCTTACTCATTCCTTAAGTCAGTTTAGTTCAGTCACTCAGTCGTGTCTGACTCTTTGTGACTCCATGGACTGCAGCATGCCAGGCCTCCCTGTCCATCACCAACTCCCGGAGTTTACTCAAACTCATATCCATTGAGTTGGTGATGCCATCCAACCATCTCATCCTCTGCCGTCCCCTTCTCCTCCAGCCTTCAATCTTTCCCAGCATCAGGGTCTTTTCCAATGAGTCAGTTATTGAATCAGGTGGCCAGAGTATTGGAGTTTCATTCAGCATCAGTGAAGCTGATTCACATGAGTCCTTCCAATGAATATTCAGGACTGATTTCCTTAGGATTGACTGGCTGGATCTCCTTGCAGTCCAAGGGACTCTCAAGAGTCTTCTCCAACACCACAGTTCAAAAGCATCAACTTTTTGGCACTCAGCTTTCTTTATAGTCCAAATCTCACATCCATACACAACTAATGGAAAAACCTTAGCCTTGACTAGATGGACCTTTGTTGGCAAAGTAATGTCTTTGCTTTTTAATGGGCTGTCTAGGTTGGTCATAACTTTTCTTCCAAGGAGTAAGCATCATTTTATTTCATGGCTGCAGTCACCATCTACAGTGATTTTGAAGCCCCCCAAAATAAAGTCTGTCACTGTTTCCACATTTCCCCATCTATTTCCCATGAAGTGATAGGACCAGATGCCATGATCTTAGTTTTGTGAATGTTGAGCTTTAAGCCAACTTTTTCACTCTCCTCTTTCACTTTCATCAAGAGGCTTTTGAGTTCCTCTTCACTTTCTGCCATAAGGGTGGTGTCATCTACATATCTGAGGTTATTGATATTTCTCCTGGCAATCTTGATTCCAGCTTGTGCTTCTTCCAGCCCAGGGTTTCTCATGATGTACTCTGCATATAAGTTTAATAAGCAGGGTGACAATATACAGCCTTGGTGTACTCCTTTCCCTATTTGGAATCAGCCTGTTGTTACATGTCCAGTTCTAACTGTTGCTTCTTGACGTGCATACAGATTTCTCAAGAGGCAGGTCAAGTGGTCTGGTATTCCCATCTCTTTAAGAATTTTCCACAGTTTATTCTGATCCACACAGTCAAAGGCTCTGGCATAGTCAATCAAGCAGAAATAGATGTTTTTCTAGAACTCTCTTGCTTTTTGATGATCCAGCAGATGTTGGCAATTTGCTCTCTGGTTCCTCTGCCTTTTCTAATCCAGCTTGAACATCTGGAAGTTCGTTGTTCATTTATTGCTGAAACATGGCTTGGAGAATTTTGAGCACTACTTTAATAGCATGTGAGATGGGTGCAATTGTGCAGTAGTTTGAGCATTCTTTGGCATTACCTTTCTTTGGGATTGAAATGAAAACTGAGATTTTCCAGTCCTGTGGGCACTGTTGAATTTTCCAATCTTGCTGGCATATTGAGTGCAGCGCTTTCACAGCTTCATCTTTCAGGATTTGAAATAGTTCAACTGGAATTCCGTCACTTCTACTAGCTTTGTTCATAGTGGTGCTGCCTAAGGCCCACTTGACTTCCCGTTCCAGGATGTCTGACTAGGTGACAGATCACACCATCATGATTATCTGGGTCATGAAGAACAATATAGTTCTGCATATTCTTGCCATCTCTTCTTAATATCTTCTGCTTCTTTTAGGTCCATACTATTTCTGTCCTTTATTGTGCCCATTTTTGCATGAAATGTTCCCTTAGTATCTCTAACTTTCTTGACAAGATCTCTAGTCTTTCCCATTCCATTTTTTCCCTCTATTTCTTTGCACTGATCACTGAGGAAGGCTTTCTTAGCTATCTTTGCTATTCTTTGGAACTCTGCATTCAAATGGGTGTATCTTTCCTTTTCTCTTTTGCTTTTCACTTTTCTTCTTTTCTCAGCTATTTGTAAGGCCTCCTGAGACAACCATTTGGCCTTTTTGCATTTCTTTTTCTTGAGGATGGTCTTGATCTCTGCCTCCTGTACAATGTCATGAACCTCTGTCCATAGTTCTTCAGGCATTCTGTCTATCAGATCTAATCCCTATTTGTCACTTCCACTGTATAATCGTAAGGGATTTGATTTAGGTCATACCTGAATGGTCTAGTAGTTTTCCCTACATTCTTCAATTTTAGTCTGAATTTGGCAATAAGGAGTTCATGATCTGAGCCACAGTCAGCTCCTGGTCTTGTTTTTGCTGACTGTATAGGGCTTCTCCATCTTTGGCTTCAAAGAATATAAACAATATGATTTCAGTATTAACCATCTGGTGATGTCCATGTTCATAGTCTTCTCTTGTATTGTTGGAAGAGGGTGTTTGCTATGACCAGTGTGTTCTCTTGGCACATCTCTAATAGCCTTTGGCCTGGTTCATTATGTACTCTAAGGACAAGGTTGCCTGTTTCTTCAGGTATTTCTTGACTTCCTACTTTTGCATTCCAGTCTCCTATAATGAAAAGGACATCTTTTTGGGGTGTTAGTTCTAGAAGGTCTTGTAGGTCTTCATAGAACTGTTCAACTTCAGCTTCTTCAGCATTACTGATTGGGCCATAGACTTGGATTACAGTGATATTCAATGGTTTGCCTTGGAAAGGAACAGAGATCATTCTGGCATTCTTGAGATTGCATCTAAGTCTGCATTTTGGACTCTTTTGTTGACTATGATGGCTATTCTATTTCTTCTAAGGGATTCCTGACCACAGTAGTAGATATAATGGTCATCTGAGTTAAATTCACCCATTCCAGTCCATTTTGGTTCGCTGATCCCTAAAATGTTGATGTTCACTCTTGCCATCTCCTATTTGACCACTTCCAATTTGCCTTGTTTCATGAACTCATTCCTTGATCAAATTCAAATGTTGCCTAAGCTATGATAGATTCTCTGACCTTCCTAGTAATTAAAGCTTTTCATTCCTTCCCCTTTGCTTCTATAGGATTCTGTTCACACTTATTTTTAGGGTGAACACATCATATTTTTTTTGTAAACACACCAAAGATATTCACAAATATCTTGTATATTCCATTGGACTGTGAACCCTTCAACTACAGTGACTTTCCAATCTTGTTCAACTTGTAAAGGACATGGCAAAAAATCAGGTATTCATGTTCTATAAATGTCTATTGAGTAACTGAATAAATACATGGATAAAATCACACATTATAACTGTGATTTAATTCAAAATGTAGGATGTTTATTTAAAAAGCCTTAAATGTGGCTAGAGGAGGAAGAGTCTATTAGTTTTGGTAATCAGGAAAGATTTAATGGAGAAGGTATTGATAGCATTTGATATAGGTCTTAAAAGATAAAAAAAATTTCAAGAAAAAGAGAATAATGGACATTCTGGGTTTATAGGTCAGCCTGGGAAAAAGCAAAGAGCTGGGAAATGAGTGGGTATGGTTTATGCATGTTTGGAGAACTAGGATACAGTCCAATTTGTGGAGATATAGGAAATAAAACTGTGAAGGGGTTAGAGTCATATTTTGTAGGACCTTAAAAGCTGAAGTGAAGGATTTATACTGAATTTTATAGGCTGTGTGACGGTGATAGTGCCAAGGGATATATTTTAGGAGGATAAAATTACTCTGGAATAGTTCTAGGAACATATCTATTGCACCTAGATGTGGGAGTCATGTGGGAGTGAGAATGCAGGCACACCAGTGGAGAGACCAATTAGAAGTCTAGAAGGATGGAACTTAGATTAGAGTAGTGGGGTAGAGCCCTGAGCTGGGCCACAGAGCGATACATGGAAGAGTTCCTCCCAAGGTGTTCAGAGGCAATTCATTAAAGCCTTTATCACCCAGTGGTCCAAGACCAAGAATTTTGTGTTGAGACAAGAAAAAATGAATGAGGCTCAGATTCTGCTTTCAGAGAGCATTTTAGCCCAAGGAAGAGGCAAAGAGGCACACAAGCAACTGAAATCTTAGACAAACTATGATAACTGAGAGAGGTATAATCAAAGTGCTCTGAGAGGCCAGGGGTCCAGAGCTCTGATTCTGATGACATGCTTGTAGTCTTTTCTTTCTAGGACGGCTTTGTTCTGTATTCATGTTCAAGTCTGCTACCCAGTAAATGTATATTTTTGGTTGGTATCAAGTGACAAAGTGAATTCCAGGAATATTAAGTGACATTCCAAAAATATACATTTACTGGGTAGCAGACTTGAACATGAGGCCACCATCACCCTAATACCAAAACCTGACAAAGATCCCACAAAAAAAGAAAACTACAGGCCAATATCACTGATGAACATAGATGCAAAAATCCTTAACAAAATTCTAGCAATCAGAATCCAACAACACATTAAAAAGATCATACACCATGACCAAGTGGGCTTTATCCCAGGGATGCAAGGATTCTTCAATATCCGCAAATCAATCAATGTAATACACCACATTAACAAATTGAAAAATAAAAACCATATGATTATCTCAATAGATGCAGAGAAAGCCTTTGACAAAATTCAACATCCATTTATGATCAAAACTCTCCAGAAAGCAGGAATAGAAGGAACATACCTCAACATAATCAAAGCTATATATGACAAACCCACAGCAAACATTATCCTCAATGGTGAAAAATTGAAAGCATTTCCTCTAAAGTCAGGAACAAGACAAGGGTGCCCACTTTCATCATTACTATTCAACATAGTTTTGGAAGTTTTGGCCACAGCAATCAGAACAGAAAAAGAAATAAAAGGAATCCAAATTGGAAAAGAAGAAGTAAAGCTCTCACTGTTTGCAGATGACATGATCCTCTACATAGAAAACCCTAAAGACTCCACCAGAAAATTACTAGAGCTAATCAATGACTATAGTAAAGTTGCAGGATATAAAATCAACACACAGAAATCCCTTGCATTCCTATACACTAATAATGAGAAAACAGAAAGAGAAATTAAGGAAACAATTCCATTCACCATTGCAACGGAAAGAATAAAATACTTAGGAATATATCTACCTAAAGAATCTAAAGACCTATATATAGAAAACTATAAAACACTGGTGAAAGAAATCAAAGAGGACACTAACAGATGGAGAAATATACCATGTTCATGGATTGGAAGAATCAATATAGTGAAAATGAGTATACTACCCAAAGCAATCTATAGATTCAATGCAATCCCTATCAAGCTACCAACAGCATTCTTCACAGAGCTAGAACAAATAATTTCACAATTTGTATGGAAATACAAAAAACCTCGAATAGCCAAAGCGATCTTGAGAAAGAAGAATGGAACTGGAGGAATCAACCTACCTGACTTCAGGCTCTACTACAAAGCCACAGTTATCAAGACAGTATGGTACTGGCACAAAGACAGAAATATAGATCAATGGAACAAAATAGAAAGCCCAGAGATAAATCCACGCACATATGGACACCTTATCTTCGACAAAGGAGGCAAGAATATACAATGGATTAAAGACAATCTCTTTAACAAGTGGTGCTGGGAACTCTGGTCAACCACTTGTAAAAGAATGAAACTAGAACACTTTCTAACACCATACACAAAAATAAACTCAAAATGGATTAAAGATCTAAACGTAAGACCAGAAACTATAAAACTCCTAGAGGAGAATATAGGCAAAACACTCTCTGACATACATCACAGCAGGATCCTCTATGACCCACCTCCCAGAATATTGGAAATAAAAGCAAAAATAAACAAATGGGACCTAATTAACCTTAAAAGCTTCTGCACATCAAAGGAAACTATTAGCAAGGTGAAAAGACAGCCTTCAGAATGGGAGAAGATAATAGCAAATGAAGCAACTGACAAACAACTAATCTCGAGGATATACAAGCAACTCCTACAGCTCAACTCCAGAAAAATAAATGACCCAATCAAAAAATGGGCCAAAGAACTAAATAGACATTTCTCCAAAGAAGACATACAGATGGCTAACAAACACATGAAAAGATGCTCAACATCACTCATTATCAGAGAAATGCAAATCAAAACCACTATGAGGTACCATTTCACACCAGTCAGAATGGCTGCCATCCAAAAGTCTACAAGTAATAAATGCTGGAGAGGGTGTGGAGAAAAGGGAACCCTCTTACACTGTTGGTGGGAATGCAAACTAGTACAGCCACTATGGAGAACAGTGTGGAGATTCCTTAAAAAACTGGAAATAGACATGCCTTATGATCCAGCAATCCCACTGCTGGGCATACACACTGAGAAAACCAGAAGGGAAAGAGACACGAGTACCCCAATGTTCATCGCAGCACTGTTTATAATAGCCAGGACATGGAAGCAACCTAGATGTCCATCAGCAGATGAATGGATAAGAAAGCTGTGGTACATATACACAATGGAGTATTACTCAGCCATTAAAAAGAATACATTTGAATCAGTTCTAATGAGGTGGATGAAACTGGAGCCTATTATACAGAGTGAAGTAAGCCAGAAAGAAAAACACCAATACAGTATACTAACGCATATATATGGAATTTAGAAAGATGGTAACAATAACCCTGTGTACGAGACAGCAAAAGAGACACTGATGTATAGAACAGTCTTATGGACTCTGTGGGAGAGGGAGAGGGTGGGAAGATTTGGGAGAATGGCATTGAAACATGTAAAATATCATGTATGAAATGAGTTGCCAGTCCAGGTTCGATGCACGATACTGGATGCTTGGGGCTGGTGCACTGGGACGACCCAGAGGGATGGAATGGGGAGGGAGGAGGGAGGAGGGTTCAGGATGGGGAACACATGTATACCTGTGGCGGATTCATTTTGATATTTGGCAAATCTAACACAGTTATGTAAAGTTTAAAAATAAAATAAAATTTAAAAATAAAATAAAATAAAATAAAAGTATCAGAGCAATTTAGCTCTTAAAGAACTGCATAAAATATTTTATCACATCCCTGCCTTGGTAAATTTAATAAACTGTGGTGCCTTCAGGGACCCAGATCCATATGAATTAACTGCCTTCAACTCAGAGCATCAGGGTCTTTATCTTTTGTCAGCTTAATTATGTGTTTAATTTTATTTTTAACATTTAAAAAAATGAGCCACACTAAGAGCAGCTTTGATTGTTTAATTAAACAAATGAATGTTGTTATATCTGGCATGATCAAAACTCTATAATTTGTCATGTTAATGTTTTATAGGGAGCCAAGAGCTCCAAGGTTGTACTCAGGGAAGTCAGGGACTCAAGAGTCTACCTGCCTACTTTTCCAGAATAATGTAGTGGTCTAAATTGGTTGTGCAGTTATCTTGATATTAATATGTGGCTGATTCCACTAGAGTTCTGGCATGCTATTAGGTACTTTTCTAACTTCTCTGTGCATAAGTCTTTGCATGGCATAGATTGGAGACTTGAGAGGGATAAAGTGGTATCATCAAGAATAACCTGAATTCCCATAGGCAAAGCATCAGCCCACAACCACCAGTCCTTTTTACATTCTTTATATGTCCTATAAACTATTAGTCTAGTTTTCAAATAAATCAGCCTCTCATCTCTAACCTGGCATTCTATAGGCCCTTCAAGTTCTTTTGAGCTTTCTGATATTGCCCCATACTTTACAATCACATAAAGGCAGGAGTCCTACTTGCGATACTCAGAATCTTGCATTTACTTGCACTCTGACTTACTGATAATCCTCATGGCTTTGCATTTCATGACTCCCCTGCCCCCGCTATTTTGGACAAAGTTTCATTTCTTGTTTCAGAAAAAACAAGTCTTTCCAGTATAGCTTGGTGTCCAAACACAATGGATACCCACACCCACTGTGTGTATTCTGGCTCCTTGTACAGGTTCTGAATGTCTTCCATCCAGCCTTTTCTATACACTAGTGTCAAACAGTTTTCCTAATAAGAGCTTTGCTTATTTCCTCCCTGCCAAAAATCACTCAGTGATTTCACATTGTCTTCAGTATAAGGTATAGATTTCTTAACAAGATACTCAGATATTTCAAACTTTAGGCCTAGATCAATACGGATGACTTATTGGACTCCAGCTTCCTACCTCTTTATTTACATGACAGAAACAGAACCTCTCATTCTTCCTGAAATGTATTTTATGCTTTCCCCATTTTGTGCCTTTGTTCACACTTTCCCATATGCCTGATAATCCTTATTTTCAGTTTTCTATCCTACAAAACATGTACTCTCTACTAGCAAGCTCATCATAATTTTATGGTTCTATTCTACCTACCACATAATTGAGGTATCAACTGATCTATGCTGGGCCAATGGTCATATCTTTACTAATGGCTAAATAGACTAAGAAATTGTCTATGTTTTGGTCTCTAGAAATGCCCCACTGTTCTTTCCCAAAGGAAAACTATTCACTTAGGCTGAGGCCTAGAGGATGAGAAGGAAAGGCTATGAAAAGAGCAGAGCAGGAAAAGAAAGCACTATGTACAAGGTGGTAAATAAATAAATCGCTGTATTCTAGGACTATCAAGTGCTCTATACTGTGAAGCAACTGAGATTCAGAATAAGAAAAAAAATGTGTTTTGAAGAATGCTGGGTATATAGAATTAAATGAATGATACTCTATGCTTCATGAGATACAATTATCTAGGCCTACACTTATTTTGTTATGTTTGTTTATCTGTAAAATAAATTTTAGATTTTACCATTATGACCAGGGTTCCATGATCAATCTTGTATCCTGGTACACATTTAAACAGTTTCTGTTGGATATTTACCTAGAAGTGGAGAAGGAAATGGCAACCCGCTCCAGTGTTCTTGCCTGGAGAATCCCAGGGACGGGGGAGCCTGGTGGGCTGTCGTCTCTGGGGTCGCACAGAGTTGGACATGACTGAAGCGACTTAGCAGCAGCAGCAGCAGGGTATGTAAATGCAAATGTTCCCAGTTCAGTTCAGCTCGGTCTCTCAGTCGTGTCTGACTCTGCGACCCCATGAATTGCAGCACGCCAGGCCTCCCTGTCCATCACCAACTCCCGGAGTTCACCCAAACTCATGTCCATTGAGTAGTTAATGCTATCCAGCCATCTCATCCTCTGTCATCCCCTTTTCCTCCTGCCCCCAATCCGTCCCACAACAGAGCCTTTTCCAATGAGTCAACTCTTCACATGAGGTGGCCAAAGTAGTGGAGTTTCAGCTTTAGCATCAGTCCTTCCAAAGAAATCCCAGGGCTGATCTCCTTCAGAATGGACTGGTTGGATCTCCTTGCAGTCCAAGGGACTCTCAAGAGTCTTCTCCAACACCACACTTCAAAAGCATCAATTCTTGGGCACTCAGCTTTCTTTACAGTCCAACTCTCACATCCATACATGACTACTGGAAAGACTATAGACTTGACTAGATGGACCTTTGTTGGCAAAGGAATGTCTCTGCTTTTCACTATGCTATCTAGGTTGGTCATAATTTTCCTTCCAAGGAGTAAGCATCTTTTAATTTCATGGCTTCAGTCACCATCTGCAGTGATTTTGGAGCCCCCCAAAATAAAGTCTGACACTGTTTCCACTGTTTCCCCATTTATGTCCCATGAAGTGATGGGACCAGATGCCATGATCTTCATTTTCTGAATGTTGAGCTTTAAGACAACTTTTTCACTCTCCTCTTTCACTTTCATCAAGAGGCTTTTGAGTTCCTCTTCACTTTCTGCCATAAGGGTGGTGTCATCTGCATATCTGAGGTTATTGATATTTCTCCCAGCAATCTTGATTCCAGCTTGTGCTTCTTCCAGCCCAGCGTTTCTCATGATGTACTCTGCATATTAGTTAAACAAGCAGGGTGACAATAGACACCCTTGATGTACTCCTTTTCCTATTTGGAACCAGTCTGTTGTTCCATGTCCAGTTCTAACTGTTGCTTCCTGACTTGCATATAGGTTCTTCAAGAGGCAGGTCAGGTGGTCTGGTATTCCCATCTCTTTCAGAATTTTCCACAGTTTATTGTGATCCACACAGTCAAAGCCTTTGGCATAGTCAATAAAGCAGAAATAGATGTTTTTCTGGAACTCTTTTGCTTTTTCCATGATCCAGCGGATGTTGGCAATTTGATCTTTGGTTCCTCTGCCTTTTCTAAAACCAGCTTGAACATCAGGAAGTTCATGGTTCACATATTGCTGAAGCCTGGCTTGGAGAATTTTGATCATTACTTTACTAGTGTGTGAGATGAGCACAATTGTGCGGTAGTTTGAGCATTCTTTGGCATTGCCATTCTTTGGGATTGGAATGAAAACTGACCTTTTCCAGTCCTGTGGCCACTGCTGAGTTTTCCAAACTTGCTGGCATATTGAGTGCAGCACTTTCACAGCATCATCTTTTAGGATTTGAAATAGCTCAACTGGAATTCCATCGCCTCCACTAGCTTTGTTCGTAGTGATGCTTTCTAAGGCCCACTTGACTTCACATTCCAGGATGTCTGGCTCTAGGTGAGTGATCACACCATTGTGATTATCTAGGTCGTGAAGATCTTTTTTGCACAGTTCTTCTG
Source organism: Bubalus kerabau (assembly GCF_029407905.1). NCBI lineage: Eukaryota > Metazoa > Chordata > Mammalia > Artiodactyla > Bovidae > Bubalus > Bubalus kerabau. The sequence goes on along the minus strand of NC_073629.1, from coordinate 97,583,573 downwards.
TGTATTCTTGCCACCTCTTCTTAATATCTTCTGCTTCTGTTAGGTCCATACCATTTCTGTCCTTTATTGTGCCCATCTTTGCATGAAATGTTCCCTTGGTATCTCTAATTTTATTGAAGAGATCTCTAGTCTTTCCCATTCTGTTGTTTTCCTCTATTTCTTCACATTGATCACTGAGGAAGGCTTTCTTATCTCTCCTTGCTATTCTTTGGAACTCTGCATTCAGATGCTTATATCTTTTCTTTTCTCCTTTGCTTTTTGCTTCTCTTCTTTTCATAGCTATTTGTAAGGTCTCCCCAGATAGCTTTTGCATTTTTTGCTTTTTTCATGTCTTTTCCATGGGGATTGTCTTGATACCTGTCTCATGTACAATGTCACAAACCGCCATCCATAGTTCATCAGGCACTCTAACTCAGTGATTTTTAATAAATTTACAGAGATGTGCAGCCATTACCACAATCCAATTTTAGAACATGCATTACTACCTAGTTTGCATATATGTGACTTCTGCTGAAGGGGTTTTAGAATGTATATATGTAAACATGCACACACACATATATATGATTTAATGGTAGAAGTCAACATGAAAATTCATCTGCTTTGAAAGTGAAGTTGCTCATTTGTGTCCAACTCTTTACTACCCCGTGGAGTATAGCCCACCAGGCTCCTCTGTCCATGGGATTTTCCAGGCAAGAATACTGGAGTGGGTTGCCATTTCCTTTTCCAGGGGATCTCCCCAAACCAGGGATCGAACCCAGCTCTCCTGCATTGCAGGCAGATGCTTTAACCCCTGGAACCTGGGTTCGATCTCTGGGTCGGGAAGATCCCCTGGAAAAGGAAATGGTAACCCACTCCAGTATTCTTGCCTGGAGAATCCCATGGATGGAGAAGCCTGGTAGGCTACAGTCCATGGGGTCACAAAGAGTCAGACACAACTGAGCAACTTCACTTCACTTCACTGGAAGAGACTTAGCATGCACAAAGGCAGAGTAAAAAACAAAACAAAACAAAACAAAAAAAACACTCAAAAGACAAGTACTGGGGAAAAAATGTAATCTGACAAAAATGTTATCAGGTAAACCAGTGTTTCTTTTAAGGGCTTCCCTGGTGGCTCAGAGGTTAAATGTTCCCAATACAATGCCAAATTCCTGTGATCTGGAGGGTAGCATTAAAGAAATAGTACAGATAAGAATAGAATGGAAAAGACTAGTGATCTCTTCAAGAGAATTGGAGATGCCAAGGAAATATTTCATGCAAGGATGAGCATCATAAGGGGCAGAAATAGTAAGGACCTAGCAGAAGGCAATGGCACCCCACTCCAGTGCTCTTGCCTGGAAAATCCCATGGACGGAAGAGCCTGGTAGGCTGCAGTCCATGGGGTCGCACAGAGTCGGACACAACTGAGCAACTTCACTTTCACTTTTCACTTTCATGCATTGGAGAAGGAAATGGCAACCCACTCCAATGTTGCCTGGAGAATCCCCAGGACGGAGGAGCCTGTTGGGCTGCCGTCTATGGGGTCGCGCAGAGTCGGACACGACTGAAGCGACTTAGCAGCAGCAGCAGCAATGGAAGCAAAAGAGATTAATAAGAGGTAGCAAGAATACACAGAACCATACAAAAAAATCTTAATTACCTGGATAACCATGATGGTGTGCTCATTCACCTAGAACCAGACATCCTGGAGTGTGAAGTCAAATGACTCTTAGGAAGCATTACTACAAACAAAGATAGTAGAAGTGATGGAATTCCAACTGAGTTATTTCAGATTCTAATAGATGATGCTATTAGAGTGCTTCACTCAATATGTCAGCAAATTTGGAAAACTCAGCAGTTGCCACAGGACTGGAAAAGGTCAGTTTTCATTCCAATCCCAAAGAAGGGCAGTGTCAAAGAATGTTCAAACTACTGTATAATTGCACTCATTTCACATGTCAACAAGGTTATGCTCAAAATCTTTTAAACTAGGCTTCAGCAGTGTGTGAACTGAGAACTTCCAGATGTATAAGCTGGATTTAGAAAAGGCAGAAGAACCAGAGATCAAATTGCCAACATTCACTGGATCATGAAGAAAGCAAAGGAATTCCAGAAAAACATCAGATTCCACTTCATTGGCTACAATAAAGCCTTTAACTTTGTGGATCACAAAAAATTGTGGAAAATTCTTAAAGAAATGGGAGTACCAGACCACCTTATCTGTCTTCTGAGAAACCTGTATGCAGGTCAAGAAGTAACAGAACTGGACATGGAACAATGGACTGGTTCCAAATTGGGAAAAGAGTACATCAAGGCTGTATATTGTCACCCTGTTTATCTAACTTATATACAGAGTACATTATGTAAGATGTTGAGCTAGATAAATCACAAGCTAGAATCAAGATTTCCTGGAGAAATATAAACAACCTCAGATATGCAGATGATGGCAGAAAGTAAAGAAGATCTAAAGATCCTCTTGATGAAGGTGAAAGAGAAGAGTGAAAAAGCTGACTTAAAACTTAACATTCAAAAAACTAAGATCATTGTATCTTGTCCCATCACTTCATGGCAAATAGATGGGGGAAAGGTGGAATCAGTAACAGATTTTATTTTCTTGTGCTCCAAAATCACTGCAGACAGTGACTTCAGCCATTGAAATTAAAAGACTCTTCTTGGAAGAAAAGTTATGATGAACCTAGAATGCATATTAAAAAGCAGAGACATCACTTTTCTGACAAAGGTTCATGTAGTAAAATCTATGGTTTTTTCTAACAGTCATCTACAGATGTGAGAGTTGGACCAGAAAGAAGACCGAGTGTGGAAGATTTGATGCTTTTGAATTGTGGTGCTGGAGAAGACACTGGAGAATCCCTTGCACTGCAAGGAGATCAAATAAGTCACTTCTAAAGGAAATATTCATGGAAGTATTCATTCATCCAATGAGTATTCATTGGAAGGTCTGTTGCTGAAGCTAAAACTCCAATAATTTGGCCTCCTGATATAAAGAGCCAACTCGTTGGAAAAGACCCTAATGCAGGGAAAGATTGATGGCAGAAGAAGAAGAGGGCAACAGAGGGTGAGATATTTAAATAACATCACAGATTCAATGGATATGAATTCATACAGACTCCAGGAGATAGTGGACCTCTAGAGGACCCTATCCTCTATTCATGGGGTCACTAAGACTTGGACATGACTTAGCAACTAAACAATGATAACAGATAAGAATAACCAACCAAGTTATTCACCTCCCCAGATTTGTTCAACCAAGGTTTTTCCTTGATGCTGCTAATGACCAAATGAGGAAGATAACCTGGTACCAACTGCATTCTTGGGGTTTATCTTCACTGGAGTGAGGCTTAATGAGCTCCACCAGCACCTTCATGTTGGCAGCCGTGTTGCCTTGGCACTCTGTTCACAGAGCGAGGCACATGTGGCTACAGTTCTAGATGTTTGTGTTTCAGGAATAATCCAACAGAGCCTGGCCTCACATGTTGCGTCATGCAACTCTTGCCTCCTCCACCCAGGGCTTCTCTGTCGTTGCCGAGGTACAAGCAACAGTGTGACCTGCTTGGTGCCCACACACTCACACTGGCTCACCTGCTCAGGCCCATGAAGCTGCAGGCTACGGTGGGCCAGCACGGAGGGCTGTGGGCTTGTGTACTACCCACCTCCTTAGTGACTCATTCTACATCCTGTGACTCACTCTGCTGATGTATCTGCTGCTACTGTCCTGGAACCTATTTCCCCAGAAGCCACTAGAGTTTAGATCACACAACCTGAAGTATGACAGAAGTGATGCTCAATAGGGCACATTTTCACTAATGGGAGGGGAGGGAAACTGAGAAACCAAATAGTTTAGTTGCAAAGCTACTGCCAGCCAAAAACACATCTATGTACGTTTACTTCCTTCTCTGTATAAAATCCCATTTTCTCACTCTTGGTTCTGAGATGGCTTCCCTCATGAAGTAAACAGCATTATTAGCGTATAAATTCTTATCTCCAGGAAGCCAGTCAGCATTCTAGATGAGTGAAACCATATAAGAGAAAGTGCTGACACAGGGGTCAGTACCACATTTGTAGAGAAGAAAGAAACAGCCCAGTTGCAGCAAAACATATCCCTCTCTTCTAGTTCACAGATTACCTGGCCACCCAAATAGCTCTCTATATTCTTCCCCATAACACCCTTGATAAGTATAACAACCAAATCATCCCTTGATAAACTGGTTACACCAGTCCCTCTCTACTCCTTCAGAGGACCTTGCGTTTTTCTATTTCACTTTTCACAACTTCATCAATTCCAATCCAGATCATTGTTATGAGCCATACAACTTTTAAAAAAATTGTGGCAAGAGTCACATAATAAAATTAGCCATTTTTAAAGTGAACTATTCAGTACATTCACAGTATTTTGCAACCACCACCTATATTTAGTTCCAGAACATTTTCATCACCCAAAAAGTAGATCTCATACTCATTAAGCATTCCCCTGGTCACATACTTTTTAATTAATACCTTTTTTTCTGTATCCTCAGTGCTCATCTAATAAATTCAGGAAAACATATATCTCTCTGCTGCTGCTGCTGCTGCTGCTAAGTCGATTCAGTCATGTCCAACTCTATGCGACCCCATAGACGACAGCCTACCAGGCTCCCCTGTCCCTGGGATTCTCCAGGCAAGAACACTGGAGTGGGTTGCCATTTCCTTCTCCAATGCAGGAAAGTGAAAAGTGAAAGTCAAGTCGCTCAGTCGTCTCTGACTCTTAGCGACCCCATGGACTGTAGCCCACCAGGCTCCTCCATCCATGGGATTTTCCAGGCAAGAGTACTGGGGTGGGGTGCCATTGCCTTCTCCAACATATATCTCTCTATCTACTCTCAAATCCTTGTTTGATGAGTAAAACAATGTAAATCATTGCTATTAAGTTTAATTTAATATAATCTTTTAGTGATATGAAGATACTAAGCAAGATACCAAGTAAGATAGAAACCTTCTAAATCAACCAGAGAGCAGGACTCGATTAAAATGTACATTTATTTTTGAAGCACCTACAATGTGTAAGGTTGAAGAAGGATAGTTTAAATTCACATTTATTGAGTAATTCCATCTGCTACTCACAATGCAACTTACTACCTTTTATTCATTCAGTCCTTACATTAAGTCTATACAGCTAGAATTGTATTTTCTTGTTTGGAGGTAAGAAAACTAAGGCTTAAAGAGGTTAGATGAGAAATTCAGATGACCAGAACTCATATTTACAAAGACAAATCCTAAGACCTTTCTACTAAACCATCCTATCTCAAAAATGTTAAAATTTGGGGAACATTTAATAATTATCTTTGGCTATAGAGCAGTGTGTGCATGTTAATTTGCTTCAGTTATGTAAGACTCTGCGACCCTGGACTCTAGCCTGCCAGGCTTCTCTGTCTATGGGATTCTTCAGGCAAGAATACTGGAGTAGGTTGCCATGCCCTCCTCCAGGAAATCCTCCCAACCCAGGGATTGAACCCGTGTCTCCTTTGTCTCCTGCATTGGCAGGTGGGTCCTTTCCTGGTAGTCCCACCTGGAAAGCCCATATAGTAGTAAACCGTAGTTAATTCTATAATATGACCACTATCTAGCACTACATAACAAATCACTCCATAATTCAATGGATTAAGGCAACAATCACTTATTTGATCACAACTGTATTTATAAGCAGTTTAGGCTAGACTCAGCTGGGAAGCTCTGCTCATCTCTCTAGGCATTCCTAATGCAATTGTAGTCATTTGATGGTTAACTAGGATTGCATGATCTAAGATCATCTCACTCACATATCTGGTAGTTGGTGTGACTGCTATCTAGGGTACCTGAGTTTTCCTTCACATGGTCTCTCATTCTTTAGAAAGGTAGATGACTCCTTCACGTAATGACAGATGCATTCTAACAACACCAAAACAAAATGACAAGGGATTTGAATGCCTACATGCAGAAATCAGTGTCTCTCCTGCCACATTACAGTGATCAAAGAAATTGTAAGGCCAGTCTAGACACAAAGGATGGGGAAACAGATCCCACCTCTCATGGGAAGAATGTCATCACACTGCAAAGGAGTGTGGATTTTGGAAACTGTGTTCCATTAGTTATTGCAAAAAATTATCACATGTTATCTGAAGTTAATTCTTGCCAACTGACTGCTTTTCTGTTTTTGCAAAGTCCTGGCACAAGGACCTCTTCCAGTGCTTTTTTGGAGAGCAGGAATCGGGTCATTATTCAGTCACTGTTCTGGTGCCTTCATGGGTGATCAGGTGGGGAGTCTGAATACTGTTTCCATTTGTGTGGGTTGCACACCACCTATAGTCATCGGCACACAAGGCTTGATCACAGCCCATATTTCAAGTGATTTTGGGATCCAACCAAAACATTCCAGTTCTAAATGAGTTTAGAGTGGAAACAGATGAACATTAAAAAAAAAGACTTTTTCTGCAAGAATATGTCTAGAAATAAACTCTGGAAATAAGTGATGTGGGAGCAGAACTCACATATGTTTCTAACTATTAGAACTGCAGGAACTACAATGTGATAGTCATTCCACTGATCACCATCCTCCCCTGGGTGACTTGTTCCTTCCTCCTATATCAACTCAGTAAGTGGGTCAATGGCTGTGATGTAGCTAGCTCTGTGTTCTTCAGGTACCCTTTTCTCCAATATCTCTGGGTATATTCCAGGGGGATAGCCATATTTCCCCTGTGCCCACCCCCTATATTACTCATGCATTTTCCTATGGCAGCAATGACAGTGTAATTTGCAAACTTCCAACTACAGAGAAGCATAACTGATCTAGGAATCTGACTCCTGCAGTCTAAAATCCACAGCTGCATTTCCTCCAAAGCTACACTTATCACAGGTTGCTCCTGACCAAAACCCTAATGACTGAAGACTAAGGCAGACCAATTCTTGGGACCCATCTCCTCCAGAATGTGACTTTGGCTCATGGACTCCCCAGTGACATTGCCGAACCTTTCATCCAACCATCCTTCACTCCTTTGCTTGTTGTTAGACTCATAAACTTAAAGGTCTCCGGGGCTCTGTGGCTCTTTCCTCGTTTTTTCTCACAGGTATTTTCCTTAATAAATTTTTTACATTTTTCAATCCTGTCTTTGTATCTGCTTATCAGGAGACTGGAACTAACACATTGCTCTGCCACTAGACTTGAGTTCTTTAAGGATTTAGGATACGTTATATACATCTCTACATTCTCACTTTGTAGTACATTCCCTTATATATAGTTAATGTTTGTAAGAGCCTTCTAAGTGAGCAAATTCCAGAACTACTTATTCATTACATTTCAAAAATAACAACTAATGTTTACTGACATCCTATGGGCCAGATACTGGGCTAAGTGCTATATGAAAATTATTGAATTTAATCCTCATAACAACCTTTATTGTCTCTAATTTAGACATGAGGAAACTGAAGTACTGAAGACAGAGTAAGTAATATGTCAAAAATCACATAACTAGCAAATAATAAAACTGGGGCTTGAACTCAAGATGTCAGATTCTAGAGAAAACACCTTAGTCTAAAATATATTTATTCCAGCTACAATAATAGGGGACGAAAAAAATATAGAGAGATAAAAAAGAAATAATTCCAAATTTCCAGATCCAGATTAGAAGAGACAGACGCCGTTCATTCATTAATACATTGTATACCAACCATCTTCCAGGAACCACATTAAGTATTGAGAATTCAGATTGGCAAGAAAGGCACTGATCCTGCCTTCAGGAAAATTACACTTTAGGAGGGAGACAGACAGGCAGACTTGCAATGCCCTTCAATGTGGTAAATTCTAGGCAGGAGAAAGTATGGGATGAGAGTCAGATGTGTGCCTTGTGAACACTGACAGTGGTAGAGGGAGCAGCGCACGTGGCAAGGAAGGCTTCCTTGAGATGATTATGATGGAGCAGAAGACTTATGGTCCAGTAAAGATCTATAGGAAAGAAGGGGAGGGTGATTGGTGAGTTAAAGGAAGGAATATCTGAGAATCTGGTAATTTGACTGGGACTTAATGATGGGTAGAATTTTAATAAGGGAGATGGTGGGAAAGGACACTGTGAGCAGAGACAAGCAAAATATATAAAAGTGTGGAAGTAGGTCCTTATACTCTGTGTTTCCTGAATGATAATTGGGGGTGAAGCACAAGGTCCAGGGAAGAAGTTAATAGAAGGTAATATCTGAAAAAACATACAAGTTCATTGTTGAGGGTTTGAAAATCAGTGTGACCAAGTTGGATGTTATTACTGTAGCATCACGGAACTATGGAGTTTAAGTAGGATAGAAGTATCACCAGATTTAAATGGACTAGTCTGACATGTTGCCCCAAGGGTCTATAAAGGTGGAAGAGCAAAAATAAGTCTTAAGACAGAAAGGTAAGGGAGAACAACCTTACATTCAATATCTTTTATGTGCATAGTATAAGGCTGGTGTTTTTTTTCATGTCTGTGTATTTAACCCCAAAACAACATTTTGAAGTAAATATCAATGCCTTTATTTTACTGGTCAGAAGATAACTCACAAAAGTTAACTTGCTTCCTCCAAACCAGAGTAAGATAGAAAGTGGTAAAGGTAAAACTTGAACCCAGGTCTATCCGACTCCTGAGTCTGTACTCTATACCCACACTAGAAGTGAAGTCGCTCAGTTGTGCCTGACTCTTTGCAACCCCATGGACACCAGGCTCCTCCGTCCATGGAATTTTCTAGGCAAGAGTACTGGAGTGGGTTGCCATACCCACACTAAGTTGTCTTTAATCTTGAGAAGAACTTTGCAATTTTGTATCTTTTCTATTAGTCATTAAGCCAATCAACAAATATTAATCAATCTCCTAGTATTTTTCTGGCCCTGTTCTATTTGTTAGGAATATAATGAACAATACAGGCAAATCCCTACTTTGACACTTACATTATTGTCGGATATGAATGATGTTACATTAAAAAAAAAGAGAGGTTGTATGATAAGAGGTCATGAGTGCTATAAAGAATCATTAAACAAGGCTAAAGGATAAAGATTGAAGATTTTAGTGTTATCATTTTATTTTGTGCAGTTAAGAAATGTGGCATTTGAACAGAGATTTTTAAGACATGGTGGAGAATGTGGATTTCTTAGAAAAAGTTTCTAGGCAGAGGAAACAGGGTAAAAGTGCCCTTGGCAGGACCTTACTTGACACGTTTATGGAACAGCAAGGAAGCCAGTGAAGCAAAGCGAGATGGAGAAAGGTAAGAGATGAAGTTAGTGAGTCACAGGGTGGTGGAACATGCATGGCCTTATGGGCCAAAGTCAAGACTAGAATTTTACTCTGAGATAGAAAGTCATTAGAACATTTGAACAGTATGAAGAGTAACAGTATGAGGATTCCTATCTAATTGTCTCCTATCTGGTGTCCGTGCTGCTACTCTTGTTCATATCCTATTCCTCAAACAGCAAATCGAATCTAGTTACTCCTCTGCTTTCTTGGACTCTTAAAGAAGAAAACAATAAGGCAGGAAATAATGATTCAAGGCAGGTGATAGCATTGAAAAGATATTAGAGTTAATGGTTTCAGTTTCTAACGGGGAATCACAGAATTGTAAAAGTGGGGGTATAAGTGAATGAACTGAAAAGATAAGAGGTGATGCAGGCATTCTTCACATTTTATTGCCTCTGAAAAAGGAAATGTAATTGCAATTTAGATTCAATAAAATATGGAGTAATTATAAAGTCTAAGGTATTACAATGAATAGAGTTTCTGAGGAGAGTGAAAACAAAAGAACAGAGATGCCAAGGCATTAGAATACTGTCAAAGTCACCAAGAATGACAAGAGGAGTGATGACAAGGACACTGGAATAGAGATGTTTCTCTAAGATGCTTTCCAGCTCTCACACGCTATGGTTCTATTACTAAAACCAGTGTAAAAAAAAACAAAAAACAAAAAAACCTTACTTTACAGGCTTGTTATTTACAGTGAGGTTAAAAGATGTCTATCAACACAATAAAGTCTATATGGAATCATACACACTGTGCTGAAAAGTCAATAGGCTGTGCTGAGCTCCAAATCAGGATTAAAGACCTTTACTCATAGCTCTGTTAAGATACCAACTAAGTGACTACATGGGAAGTTTTCTGAGCATGAGAAGTGCAAGAAAGATGAAATGAGTAGATGGCCACCTGAGTAGATGGTGTAGTGTTGAGGGACAAGACATGGAATCTGTGCACAGTTTTATTCCTAAACCATGTGGACAAGAGTCATTAACTCTTCTTGATCAGAACTTTCTTTCTGCCTGTACAATTATGTACATAATTACTCTAGGAGGACACAGTGTTATTAAGGGGAAAATAAGACCACAGACTTGGTTTTCCACACTTTCTATGTACATAGTATGTATTTATCTCATGAATGTTTGATGGTGATTATGATGGGAATGATAAACAGCCATATTTTCCAAACTTGGAAACTATATAGCTTGTTGACCAGTTATCATTAATCAGGTATTTGTTGAGCACCAACTGCATACAGAGCATTAGAATGAGTCTCAAGTTGTGTTGAGGTAGGTAAAAGAAGTGGAATCTCCAAAAATTAACTTAGTAAGGATCCCAGACATATGAATACATTTTCATACATATGCACACAAATATACATACTTCCAGAAAATATGAATATACACACTTACCATACACATCACATTCCACAAAGGGAAAGGCACATGTAAAACGCTCTAGCTCCATTACTATAGCTATCTTGTGAAGGAACAACCCCTCAAGAGATAAACTAGCAAATAATTCCTCTTGCTTCCACAATCACCAAAACAAACTTGAGACAATGATTTGGCTCCCCATGTGGCTTGATGATACAAGACAATGCACAGATGATAGAGTATGTGACCCTGTGTAATCTGCTTTTAGTGAGGATCATTTCTCAAGATATATTAATAAATTATTGCATTGATTCCTACTTTAATTGCATATACAAAATTTTAGTTAATATAAGTCTATATTTCAGGGCCTGACCACTCCTGGGTACTATCAAAAAAGATCCTCTTAACCTTCCAGAGACTTCTTTCTCTTTTATACATCCATCACATACACACACACACAAATTTATGCACATTCAGGCTAATGTTCTATAATACATGTAGGGGAATTTGGAATGGGGCTACAAGAACACAAAGATGTTATCATGACTTGCTCCCTATTCAATTCAATAACAAAAGAAAAGGATGATTGAGAATTAGAGAATTGCCCTGGTCCTAGGCCAGGAAAGAGTAACAAGTGACAACTCCTTGACAAAACTCCAACCTGTCTTTCAAGGGTAACACCTACCCAAACAACCTGGCTTCAAGGTCCTATTTAGACTCTATCTTGTGGAGATCACATGGTGGAGCAGAAATAATGCTGGGATATCCAAACCCCTGAATTCTAATCCTGACTCTAACACTGAACTTGATTAATCCTTTGTCAGGTCTTTTTGCCTCATAATCTAGTATAGACTACATATACACATAATGTCTTTAAAGTGTGGTATGATGGAGTAATCTCTGCAGGGTGAATGCAGATGAATGCTTGACTAGCTTTGTCTAATATTGGTCAGCCAGATTGAAATGGTTTCATTACCATCTGATCATTCTTGGGTGCTCTTTTAAACAATCAGTTCATAATCCTGATCACTAAGAAACAATATGGAACATGAATAACTCTATCCGTTATGAAAACTCTTTCATAGCCATATGTTCAGTGATCCACCACAAACCAGTGAGGCTGACAGGACTGGTATTTTCTCAGATGATAGACATTTTGCTTATTTTACAGATGAGGAAACTGAGGCTCATAACAACAGAGCAACTTAGACTGAAACAACAACCCCAGTTCTCAAATGGTCAATTTCTTCTGATTGCCTATGGTGTCTAGCATGATGCTCTGCACTTGGAGGAATTGAGTCTCATGCTGTCTGCCTGCTCTGCTCATTTAGAGAGGTTTGTTGATTTCATGCACCCCTTGAAGGGGTCATCTTCTTACTGAAGGGTGGGGAGCGAATAGCAGCTGCTGCTCAGAGATAGCTTGAGATTTGACAGGAAAATTCAGGTATCACTGAGATGATGGGAACTCAGGAAACAAGACAGGAATTAATGTCAACTGGTAACCAGTTTTCCTGAAACAATTAATCTCTTTTCCAGAACTCTGGCCCCAGAGCAGGCTTTCACTGGGTTTCACATGGAGAACCTCAAACTGAACATGACAGTTAGAAGGCTGTGATACACAATAATTATAAATGAAATTATGATATGTCTGAGGCCAAATGACAGAGTCTAAAAAAGTTAGTGCATTTAGCAGGGTGGAGTTAAGGAAAGCAAAGGATTTGAAGGCAGATGTATTTGAATGGAAATCCTGATCTCTGGTAGCTTAGATGGTAAAGAATCTGCAGGCAATGCAGGAGACCTGGGTTTGATCCCTGGGTTGGGAAGATTCCCTGGAGAAGGAAATGACAATGCACTCCAGTATTATTGCCTGGAGAATTCCAGGGACAAAGGAGCCTGGTGGGCTATAGTTCACAGGGTCACAAAGAATCTGACATGACTGAGCAACTAACACTTTCTTTTTTTCCTGATCCTGTCATTTGCTAGCTCCATGACCTTGGGAAAATCACTTCATACCATTGAACCTTAATTTCCTCATCAATATAACATGGTCTTATAAATACTAGAAGTAATATTCTCTGTAAAAAAATCAAAGTGTGGCAGAAATATGAAGTACAATATTTTTCTTAAATTTTATTTTCATTAATGGTACCTAGAGGACTTCCCTGGTGGCTCAGACAGTAAAGAATCTGTCTGCAATGCAGGAAACCTGGGTTTAATCCCTGGGTTGGAAAGATCCCCTGGAGGAGGGCATGGCAACCCACTCTGGTATTCTTGCCTGGAGAATCCCCATAGTCAGAGGAACCTGGCTGGCTACAGTCCATGGGGTCGCAGAGTTGGACATGACTGAGTGACTAAGCACAGTGCAAAGGTACCTAGAACTAATATGGTGGCTCAGTTGGTAAAGATCCACCCATAATGCAGGAGACCCAGGTTCATTTCCTTGCATCCAGAAGATCTCCTGGAGAAGGAAAAGGCAACCCAGTCCAGTGTTTTTGCCTGGAGAATTCCATGGATAGAGAAGCCTGGCAGGCTGCAGTCCACGGCGTTGCAAAGAGTCAGACACAACTGACCAACTAAACCAGAACCAGAATGGTAGCTAGCACTAATATGGCACCCCACATATTTCTTAGGCCTAATTCTACCAGTCTTTTCCAGTGAAAGGTCCTCGTTGATCCTGTATGTAGAATTGATGTCTCCCTCCTTTAGGTTCCTACAGCCCCACGTGCAGAATTCTGATCTTTACTTACTGCTCCCTATGGTAAATATGGCAGCTCTGTGTCTGTTTTATCCACCATTATGGATTCTCTGTGTTATGCACAGGAGTTTGGAGGTAGACACAATCTGGATAAAAGAGCTCAGTGAGGAGGCTATTGCAAGTAGCACTGTGAGAAATATTAACTTGAACTGTAGGATGGTAATGGAGACAGTGAAAAAATAGACATATTCGAGCATATTCAAGAGATATTTAAGAAGTTAAATCAACAGATCATGGGGAAGAATCATATATGGGGTAAAACAAATGAATAGGTTAGACATGCCTATGGCATTTCTCTATTTTTGTCTCCCTGACTAGAACTGACTTCCTTTAAAACAGTAGCCCTACTTAATTTGTTTTGATATTGCCTGTGCTTTATATTGGGCCTGGAACATAGCAGATGCTTGGTGAAAGTTTGCTGTAAAAATGAACAAACCATTGCCCATCCAGGAGAGAACAGGAAGAGCAATATCCAGAGATAAATGCCAGCAGGGAATGGTCATCAGGTCTCTAGATCCTGGGATGGGTTTATGGGAAGGAATGGCAGGAATAAGTCAGTACTAGATAGGTCAACAAGGGAAGAAGGGAAGAGCTAAGGCATAGAGAAACAGTCAGACTTGGGGTATAAGGTGGCATCTCTCTCTTAGGAAAAGGACAGATGAAGCAGTTATGAGTTATGATGAAGCCAGTGAAGCGGCTAGGAGGTCAGGCTCCGAGACAGACTGCATGTGTTCCAACTCTGACTCTGCCTCTGCTAGCTGTGTGATCTTCTTTGGGCAACTACTTAACACTTTAAAATATTACTTTCCTTGTATGTAACTGAGGACAATAATGGTACTGATCTCATACGGTTGTCATGAGGATTAAATGATACAGTGAACTTATCTATGACTAGCAAAATATCATAGATAAGTTCACTGTATCATTTGGACATGACTGAAGCGACTTAGCAGCAGCAGCAGCAGCAAAATATCTTTGCTCTACATTCCACAATTATCTATCAACCAATAGATAAGATCCAGACAAGAAGGAAAAGAAAAACAATAAGAAAAACTGTCATTTATTTAATACCAGCTATATAGAATGTTTTGTTCAGCAACCATTTTAAAGATGGAGAGATTGAGGCTCAGAGAGGTTAAATAGCTTGCAGGTAGGACTTAGAAGCAGAAGCAGGAGGTAGAAAATTCAAAATCAGGTCTGTCTGCACTTCAAGGCTCACACCCTGCTGTTAAATTTAGATAACTATTTAAATTAAGGCTCTTTTTAGTCCTGGACAAACAATGGCCTTGGTATATTCAGTGCTGAAGGTACTAACCCAAACTATCAGGGTCAGATTTTCCAGGTGAAGATACCAAGGCCTCGAATGTGGAACAGTATTAAGGAGCCAGATAGAAGCTGGCACCCTGCACAGAGGCACCCTACATCCACACACTCAGTGAACCAATAGCAGCGTAAGCCACATCCATGGGACATGCACTCCATAATTCATTCTGGAAAATGGATAATTATAGGAGGTTGTCAGATTCAATAGGCAAATGCTGGGGAAATAAAAACAACAAATTATGTGAGAGCTGATATTTGCTCAGGCAGACATCTGTCTTCTGTTAGAGGATTTAGGGATGTTTTTCAACACAAGGTTTTAAATATGGCTTAGAAAAACCTCTCCTCAGCATGGTCTGCAGGAGAGAGCCAAATTCCTGCTTTCCATGGGTCTTCTCACACTCACAGAGGGCTGGTTCCCACAGCTCCTGGCAGGGAGGAGAGCAAGAGGCATACTGAGGCCAGTTAAGGCTGGATCCCGCCTTTGCGTATGCCGAGCCTCCTTCCTCATGACCTTTGCCATGGGCGGAGTTCCTCACGCTGGATCCCGGCCTGCAGCCAATAGTCCCTCTACCAGACAAACCAAGCTCTCAGAATTCACTTTCTGCTCCTGTGAGACCATGAGCCACACCACCTCCACTTGTGCCCAGCTCATTCCCACCTCCACAGCCTTGCACACTCTGTTCCCACGGATGTCCTCCTCCCTCCTCCTTGCCTCTGCAAGCTCATCTTTAAACTCCCAGGTTTTTCAGAAACCTTCCCCAAATGCTCCATCCCACACTGCTCCCTGGCCCACCCCCAACCCCACTGGGTGTCTGAGCTGCGTGATCTAGAACATCTACTGCACCTTTTCAGTAAGAGAAAAGAATAGCACATTCAGTTGGAGGAATGGATTCTCAACCACAGCTCTGCTACTTCCTGGCTGTGGGGACTTGAGCAAGTCATAAATATCTCTCTTAGCCTCCGTTACCTCCTTCATAAAATAAAAATACTAATACGTACTCAGAAGACTATTGTACAGGCTAAATGAGGTAATGCACTTAAAGCAGCACTCAGATACACTTTTCAGGTTGAGTCTAGAGCTGTCTACTGACCTCACATCTAAGTGTGTCTTATCTTCTTGGAAGCAGGCATTATACCTTCCTTCTCCCTTCCTTGGAATAACAATCTGCTTTGTTGTATTTTCTCTATATTCATGCACACAAGATAAGCCAGTCAGAAGCTCAAGACCACTGAGGGCTTTTACTCGGTGCCATATTAAATTTGGTCTTGCCTGTTCTGTTCAATGGAAGCTGGAGAGGGACTGCACAAAGATGAGAAATAACAGAAGACAGGAGCTGTGGTTTCCCTAGGAGGAACCAGGAATTCAAATCACAAAGTAGGCTG
This sequence comes from Bubalus kerabau, assembly GCF_029407905.1. Taxonomy (NCBI): domain Eukaryota; kingdom Metazoa; phylum Chordata; class Mammalia; order Artiodactyla; family Bovidae; genus Bubalus; species Bubalus kerabau. The sequence continues at coordinate 97,567,485 of NC_073629.1, read as the reverse complement.
ATGGCAGCAGGACCTAGGAAGTGGGAGTTGGTTCTGAATATCAGGTGGCAACCAGAGGCTGAGTCACTACCTGCCCCAGATATAAGTACATTAGGTGGGACTGAGACTAGGAGAATGGGGTGGAAACCTTCAGCAGATTAGACCAGTTCCTATGATATTACTATAATCCCACCATAAGTGAGATGGGGGTAGAAGAAAGAAGGTGAAGAATGACCATCCTCAGAAGTGAATCCTGAAAACTAGCAGGAAACACTACTACATTACAGAGTTCCAGGCAAAAAGAACTGTTTATCTTCAAGGTTCCCTTAGCACTTTGTTTCTACTATAAAACTATAAACTACTGATACAAATCGTACCACTGACAGGCTAGAACTTAATTTGTATGATACCTTGTATCTACACAGTGGAAATGCTTGAGCCAGGCAGACCTGCTCTGCCCCTTGATAACAATCTGATCTTATTCAGTCACTTAGCATGCTTAGATGTCAATTTCCTCATTTGTTTAATGGGACTAATAATGTGCTTTGCCCTGGTTATTTGGATTGATATTGGAAGCTTGACATGAAATAGTGGATGTGAAAGTGATTTGTAAACTGTGAAACATTAAAAAGATTATTTTTATTCATTATATCACATCATTCAAATGAGGCCATAAATTGCAGCAGGTACAAGTTGCTCTTTATTCATTGCTGGATCCTTTTATCCTACGGGCATGAAGGAGTGGCCACTGTTCTGACAGGCACTGTGCTAGGCACCTTACACACCTCATATAATTGTATTTAATTCTCCTAATAGCTCTGCTTTTTTTTTTTTTTTTTTCCTCTAGACCTGGCTGCCTCCCAAGAAATAACAGATACTCTGTAACTATTACTGGATTTTCTATACCATAGTTTCACTTTCCACAGTTTGGGGTTTGCATGAGGTAGTTAGAGTGAAGAAGTGGTAGGAGAGGTACAATGCTACTAATGAGTAGCAAAATGGCAAAGATGGCCAAGAAAGCTGGGGGCACTGGTTCCCCTTCTAAACATAATCTCATCATCTCTTTTTACTAAGAAACATCAAATCCCTGCTTTTAAGCCTGATCTAACACAGAGGGTAATTCTCTTGCCCCAGGAAACCTCCTGGTCATAAGGTGATGTTTAACGAATATCCATGTCCAATCCTAAGGATTACACAGAAATTTAGAAATTCATCTGCATTTCAGAGGGGATAGGAGATGATTGTTATTTGCTTAGCATATGTTTAAAACTGACCTCTAGTTGTAATTACACACAAACCAGAGAATCAGAAAAAGTCCTGCTTTCCTCCACTTTTCCTGGAGAGTCTTTGATGTTAACCTTACTGGCCTGGCCTTGCTTAGTCCCCTCTACGTCAGCACGAAGTCACAGTTACTACTGTCGATTGGTTTTAGTGCCCATTAATACGTTACGCTCATTCATACTGAGAACTCTTGCAATTGCTTCCTAACTGCTCTGTTTGGCACCTCACAACCGACTCTTCTTAAAATCACAAAAGGATATTATAAAAGTCAAAACTAATAATGGCCCCCTCCCCTTCCATGGGCTTCCCTGGTGGCTCAGATGGTAAAGCGTCTGCCTGCAATGAGGGAGACCTGGGTTCAATCCCTGGGTTGGGAAGATCCCTTGGAAGAGGAAATGGCAACCCCCCACCCCTTGCCCCCTGCCACCATACTCTTGCCTGGAGAATTCCATGGACAGAGGAGCTTGGCAGGCTACAGTCTATGGGGTCACAAAGAGTCAGACACACTGAGTGACTTCACTTTCACTTTTCCCTTTCATAGCTCCCCATGATCTGGAATAAAGTTTAAACTCCTTAGTACTTTTGGCTAGCCTTCCTCTCTCAGTACTTTTGGCCTAGCCTTTTTGCCATACCTATAGCATTTCCAATCCCAAAGAAAGGCAATGCCAAACAATGCTCTAACTACTGCACAATTGCACTCATCTCACACTCTAGTAAAGTAATGCTCAAAATTCTCCAAGCCAGGCTTCAACAATACATGAACCGTGAACTCCCTGATGTTCAAGCTGGTTTTAGAAAAGGCAGAGGAACAGAGACCAAATTGCCATTATCCGCTGGATCATGGAAAAAGCAAGAGAGTTCCAGAAAAACATCTATGTCTGCTTTATTGACTATGCCAAAGCCTTTGACTGTGTGGATCACAATAAACTGTGGAAAATTCTGAAAGAGATGGGAATACCAGACCACTTGACCTGCCTCTTGAGAAATTTGTATGCAGGTCAGGGAGCAACAGTTAGAACTGGACATGGAACAACAGACTGGTTCCAAATAGGAAAAGGAGTACATCAAGGGTGTCTATTGTCACCCTGCTTGTTTAACTAATATGCAGAGTACATCATGAGAAACGCTGGGCTGGAAGAAGCACAAGCTAGAATCAAGATGGCCGGGAGAAATATCAATAACCTCAGATACGCAGATGACACCACCCTTATGGCAGGAAGTGAAGAGGAACTAAAAAGCCTCTTGATGAAAGTGAAAGAGGAGAGTGGAAAAGTTGTCTTAAAACTCAACATTCAGAAAACAAAGATCATGGCATCTGGTCCCATCACTTCATGGGAAATAGATGGGGAAACAGTGGAAACAGTGTCAGACTTTATTTTGGGGGGCTCCAAAATCACTGCAGATGGTGACTGCAGCCACGAAATTAAAAGACGCTTACTCCTTGGTAGAAAAGTTATGACAAACCTAGATAGCATATTGAAAAGTAGAGACATTACTTTGCCAACAAAGGTCCGTCTAGTCAAGGCTATGGTTTTTCCAGTGGTAATGTATGGATGTGAGAGTTGGACTGTGAAGAAAGCTGAGCACCGAAGAATTGATGCTTTTGAAGTGTGGTGTTGGAGAAGACTCTTGAGAGTCCCTTGGACTGCAAGGAGATCCAACCAGCCCATTCTGAAGGAGATCAGCCCTGGGATTTCTTTGGAAGGAATGATGCTAAAGCTGAAACTCCAGTACTTTGGCCACCTCATGCGAAGAGTTAACTCATTGGAAAAGATTGATGCTGGGAGGGATTGGGGTCAGGAGGAGAAGGGGACGACAGAGGATGAAATGGCTGGATGGCATCACTGACTCGATGGAAGTGAGTCTGAATGAACTCCGGGAGTTGGTGATGGACAGGGAGGCCTGGCGTGCTGCAGTTCCTGGGGTCACAAAGCCGGACACGACTGAGCGACTGAACTGAACTGATAGCATATGCATACGTAATAGTCACATGTTCCACTTATCTTAGCAAACTTTCAGTTTGCTGAATCCAACTTGCTTTCTCTCACCTTTGGGCTTTACAAAAACTGGTAAACACTGCTACAGTGTATTCACACATCTCCAAGAGGCAACTCAAGCACTGTCATCCCAAGGAAGACTTGCTTGACCTCCTGTTCTATAGCCCCAGCCCACCTTCTCCAGGGCTGAGTCAGTTCTCCTCCTCAGTAACCTCAGAGCCCCCATTACAGCACTTCCTCCTCCATGTGCTAGATGCTTACTTTTGACAGGTCTGGGATCTGCACAAAATCCCATGGTTAAAAATACAGACTACCTAGTTAAGTAGCTTCTTCACTGCAGATGGAAAAACTGAGGCCCAGAAAAGTGAAGTGACTTGCCCAATGTTTAAGACTAGAATCCAAATCTCTTGATTCTTAGCAATTACTTCAAACACCAAAGGTAAAGAAAATAAGGATCAAAATTAACATGTACTAGGTCTCTGAGACTGAGCTGCATAGGGTGGCTCTGTCATACACACTGACTCTCTGACATGCTTCTCTTAACGGTTTGTTCCTGTAACTGTTGTACGGAGAGAGGCTGAGTTGTGAGAGTCCAAGGTCCCCAAGCCAAGTGAGGGCAGCAATGCACATCTCTGTCTCCAAGTACAGGGCTTCCCCGTCATTTAGCACATGTTCTGGCCTCACTCAAATCACCCAAGACTGTTCTAACTGCTCTGTGGAGAATAACGCAAAAAAAGAGAGAAAAAGCAGATCTTCACCAAATATAGTCTACATAGGCAAAATGATTTTGTAATGAGTGCACTGAACATACGTAACTAAATGGAAAGCTGAACAGAAATGAGGAAAGGTAACACCAGCAGATGAGATCTGTGTTTGCAAAAGCACTATCATGGCAGTTCCCACAGACATATACACAAACGTCATGACACACAGGTTGCTAGGAACCATGATACTAATTCGGGCAAAGATGTCTTTTCCTAGACAAAGTCAGGTGCCATTGCTGTATCCTGTAAGAGTGACTTTTGACCTTGTATGGCAGGTTTCTATAAAAGCTTACATTTAAATGTCAGCATTTCAATAAAGATTACCTCATATTTGTACAGTATAGAGAATAAGAACATGGGTTTTGCAAGGTCACACAGAAAAGACTCTGACACGTTTGGTTTGCCACTTTTAATGTGTGGCCTTAGTGTCCTCAGCTAAAAGATGAAGACAATGATAATGTTCTTTAAAACTTTCATGAACCTGAAACACGGTGTTGGAGGTAAAGCACCAGGCACAGGACACAGTGTCTAACAGACCTCTTCCTTTCATCTCCTTCTGCTAATCATCATGTCCCTCTGGGTGTTCTCATAGATATATGATCCTCACAAGAATCCTGTGAGTCAAACAGGGCAGATGCTATTTCCCCATTTTACAAAGACCCAGGAACTACATGGTTTGCTTATAGGCCCCTATGTAATAATTATGTGAATTGGACACTAACCCAGGTTTCCCTAGACCGTGTTGTACTTCGTTTATTCACTCAACAAATGCCACATACTAGCCCCTGTGGATACGGCAATAAGACAAATCAAGTCCCTGCCCCCATAGAAATTCCTCTTTATGTAATAGTTTCTACGGAAACTTTTCTACAGAAAAGAATATAGAAAATAGCTGTAGAAGGCATGGATGCCTTGCCACAGACACTGTAGGTGAGCCAGCTACAAGCAAAGCATCACAGCTCTTGTGTCAGACCCCTGCTTATCAAAGAGGGATCCTAAAATATCTGGCAGGAGGCGGTACTACTTGTCCAAAGTTAATGATGTGCCGAAGAGCCCATCACACGTCACCACAAGAATACAACAAACCCTCTTTCCCCTTCACCACCCTTGGAACAGACTTTGATGTTACTTTAGAAATGTTTCAATGTGTCTATAGAGCTATTTTAGCATTCTCTTAGTTATACCAATCAACACTTCAAAACAAGAGAAACTTGGACATATGTTCTTCCTGATCATGCCTCACATTGAACTAAAACAGTCTTAACACATTAAAAACACGAAGGAAGTTCTTGCTACTTCCCCCTCACACCTCCCTGCCTCATGACCCAGTTTAGGGGCTGATTTTACTTGGCTTATGCAATGCCCTGCCTAGTTCCCTGCCCTCACATCTCTTCCCTCCCTAAAACGCGTGCTCTTTGACTTAATCTTTTTCTTGCAAGGATTTAAGGATCCTTCCTTTAGCAGAATCATTATTTGATGCAGGAAGATAAGCATCAAATCAGTGTCATGTAGTCCTATGTTTCAACTTCAGGCAATGCGCAGGTGACCAGTCACTTAAAAATGAGCTATGTTCTCTCTAGCACTTTCCCTGCAACAACATGAGCTTTCTTCACGCACTCCTGCCTCCATCAGGGAGGGGACTCAGCTTCTCCTTCCATTCCTGGCCTTGAACTAAAGTGGTCCTCTCCTCCAAGCTCATGGCCTCTCACAGTCTGGACATAATTTTCCTTCCAGTCTCATGCCCTCTCCCTTGCTCATAAAAGCCTTGGCATTAGCTATCTTTCCCATTCCAATACACAATATATTTCTTCATGCCTACATTCATACTTTGCTCTACCTAAAATAATCCTATCCAAACTTTGCCTTCAGAACTCCAAATCCATTCATTATTCAAGGATAATCTAAAATATGACCTTTCCTCCATCCTCTAACACTGAGCAAATAAAGCAGGAAAACTGTCTAGTGTAGTTGAACGAGTATAAGCTTTTAGCTGTATGGAGATAGTTGTCCCTAGCTTTGTGGTCTTTGGGAAACTCAAAAAATCTTTCTGAGCCTCAGTTACCTCATCTATAAAATAGTAATAATAATATCAACCTCACATGGTAATAATACTACTAATCCTGGGACATTGTTCAATAAATGATAGCTCTTTCGAATACAAGAGGGTGTGTGCACAAGCAATGTCAGGGAGCTTGGAATGTGATGGATACCACAGGTTCCATAAGGAGGAGAACTTACCTCTACTGGTAGAACTCAAGGAAGTCTTCTTATAGGGCAAAACATTTGAACTTGGCTTTGAAAAATGGTTAGATTATCAACAGATAGAGACAGGAGAAAATACTCTAGGAAGAAATAATGGCATAAGTAAAAGTATGCAAGAAAGGAAATATAGAACATAATTGGATAGTCAAATTGCACAGGTTGAGTGAAGCAGAAGGAGGCGGGGGGAAGTAGTCGAGAGATATATTGCTAGAAATAATTTTGCTGGAGATTCAAACTATGTCATCAACATAGACAAATGACTGAAGTAAATCTTTACACAAATTCTAACACCACCAGAAAAGTTGGAAAATATACCAACACTTCTCTGTCATGGATCTATGAGAAGATTTCGGTGAGAATGACTTGGCTTTTGCCAGCATTCATAAAAGGTGTGAATAAGATTCAGAACTTTCAGTACAAAGGGAAGGCAGCCCTTTTTGTTGTTGTGAAGACACAGCAGCCTTTTTGGGCTTTATTAGAAAATTCTCGTGCCAGCTGTCTCTTTTCTCTGACTCACATTCACACAATATGCCTCTCTCTTATTTCTCGTCAGCACTGCACTCAGATACTAATGAGTTTTCGGGAATAGAAAACCCAACGGAATATTAAAATTGGAAAGAGGAGCTCGTTGAGTTAATTTTGTCGAAGTGCATCACAACATACTGCAATGTTGTAAGAATGAATATTCAAATAGGAATTCAGTCATGGGAAAATTAATTAAGGAAAATGGTATTACTAATGCTGCTTTTTATATGCATACATATGCAGAGACACACAACCACCAATTGGCTCCAATGTTAACAATAATAAAAGTAAAACACTTATGGAAGTCAAATGTTGGAGACCTCTTGTTGAGTTTCTATTTAAAAGTTTTTTTTTAAGTTGAACAAATTTTAACTATGATTTCAGAAACTGTTTCTAAAAGACAAATTGTATCATGTCACTCCTTTCCTTTAAATTCTGGAATAGATCCAAAATATCCTTCGGAACAAAGTAAAAGTCTTCGAGGCCATAGTATTCTCCGCGGGTTATGCATGCCTCATCTCATTTCATCCACTTGCATTCTCCCAAATATGTTTTGATCTTACAAATCTCCTTGTCATTGCACATAGTGTTCATTCTGTGTATAACATTCCCTGGCCCTTTTCAGATGCAGCTCTGAAAACCTTCCTCCCTCTGCAAGATGAAGGGACTCTCCTGTGTGTTCTCAGGTCACTCCGGGCTGAGTGTTGGTTAACAGCAATACTGTGCACCAACAGAATGCTAGAGACCATGTCAGGCACTTGGATATTTTATTGCCATAGTCTGTTTATTTGGCTGCTCACCCACTAGGCAATACATTTACTAAATGACTAAATAAATACTATAGAACAGCACCATGCTTAGCACTCAGGTTTTATCATGTACAAAAACACAAGCCCAGCCCTCAGACAGGTTATACTTTAATTATAGAGATAATTATTATATGTCCTTTCAATATAATCTCTATACTTCCTAACACCTGAATATTTTCTGAATGAACAAATAAAAAATCGAGTGTGTTGATATGATGGCCAAGAAAATTGAATTTGAGTAGAGTAGCACACAGATTCTGTAGAACATGAAATTAAAAAGCAATTTGACATAGTACTGGAATCAAAAATCAGGTTGGAATAAAAATACTGATATTTGAATTTCAGTCCCTGGATTAATAAATGTGTGATTTTGAACAAGTATCTTAGACTCTGTGTGCTTGACTTTCTGTTTAATTATAAAATACTAACACTTGTTGGTTTAGAAAGAGCTCAACATTTTCACTCCTCTTTTCATATTCAAATAATAGAATCACAAAGAACATAGCAGGAATGTTTTTCCAGGGAGCATAGCATTTGGGGTCAACTCTGATCCACTGGCAGTTACTCTCTGGAGTATTAAGTTCAGAAGGACTCTGAGATTGAATCCAGATTCTGCAGGAAGAAGTATTGTGATCTGTTAGCAAAGTGTACTCATGAGGGCACAGGAGAGTGGTTTTATACTACATGCAGACAGATATTTGCTATTCCACAGGCAGAGCATATCTATGGAAAGCTAAGTAAATGAGTGGCATAAATATGGAAGCAGTATGGAATGGGATGAAGAGCAAAGAAGAGAACCACAGACCATATAAGTGGACCATCAGAGAGAATCCCATTTCTCACAAAGCCCTCATAAGCTACTTAGTAGTCTGCTGTGTCTTACTGTTGTCCAGGCATGTTACCCTTTTATTCTAGAGTCTAAATGCTTTGTTCCTGCCACAATAGGATAGACTTGATAATGTTTGTTGGATGGATGAATAAATATACAGATCTTCTGCTTCTCAGTATGACCTTGGATATGTCCTTAATGTAACGTATCACACTAAATTTGACATGGTGCTCAAGAGTTTACAGAACACATTAATCTCCATTAGCTCATCTGATCCTTACCACAAGCCAGAGAGGTGGACAATGGTGTTAACTATTTTAGAAACAAGTAAGGTCAGTCTCCAAGATTAAGTGGTCTCCTTTGTATTTATCCTATTTGGTAATAAGTTTCCTTACAAGTGAAAAAAAGAAAAAAGATAAACCTGATTTCCTTGCCTCACAGGTCTGTAGTAAGGTTCAAACCAACGTGAACTAAGCAGCATACAGTTTGAACACAAGGCAGGACCTTGATAATACTTTGCTTGTTGGGAATTTTTCTTATTTCATTCTCACAAAAGCCTGAAAAAGTGGGTCTTGATATCCAAATTTTACTGATGAGGAAATCAAGCCTTAAGCCAAGGTCAGTGAACTATTAAGGGGCAAAGCCATCGTGTCTCTACAACCCATACTCCTTTCTCCAAACCATACGAAATTTTGCTCAACAAAACTCTTCACCTACCATCATGCATTCTTTCCTTTTATGTTTCTCCAAAGACTAAAGATATTAACTGTAGCATCTGGCGTGCATAAATACAATTTGCTTCAAGAGATACAGGTTGCTAGCATTTATGACTCTTCAGAGGCAAACAGGCATGTGTACCTAGGATCAGGAAGGCAGGTTCCTTTGGACCAAAATGGCTGGCGCCAGGCCTGCCATGGGTCTGAAGCTGCACGCACAGTTTCTAAGATAAGCAGTGGCTACAAAAGGCCTATGAAATGCTGTCTATTGAAATGCAGGTCTCACAAAATAATCCATAGTTCCCTTGTCTTCTTAGGGTCTGCAGTGCTGAGCTTTGCTCCTGGGCCACAGATGAGCCCTTCATTCTATTGTCTAAACAGGAAAATTATGGTTCCCTGAGGGGGAAAGTCTTGGGTCTGAGCTTAACTTTTTATCAATCATGTTAATTTAGAAATAAGCTATTGGTTTGACTTTGCATTCATCAGAGTCAAGGGTGGATTGCATTCCTTTGGTCTCTTTGTCTTTAATTAACAGCCATTGAATACCCATATTAATTAGTGAGACTGAGAGATATTTTGCATCACCCTTCAGCATGGTGAATAATTAAAAGTCCCATTAATAAAATAGCTGCATTCATAATTTCTTTAAACCTATTATGAAACAATAAACATGACTATAGGGTAGCTTCCCATTATCTCCCAGGCTCCCTTCACTAATCTTGTCTAATTCCATGAAGGTCTTAAAATTGCAGAGGGAAGGACAAACTAGCAAAGGGTACAGTGGTGACTTAGTATCTGATTGCTCAGGGCTTGTGGTTAACAGGGTAAATCAGAAAAGAAGAAAAATTGTTAGTGAAAACAGAGGAAGAGACCCACTTGATGATATGGTTTTATAAGCCTGGAACTCCTGCCTCTTGATTTTAATTTCAAGGAAAACTGAAAGCTTTGTTCTTAATTGGACTGGAAATATCATCACAGGCTTTTAATTGGATATGATGACACTTTCAGCTCAAATCACTTTAGCAAATATTGTTAAGTATGCACTGTGTATTGAACACAATGCATGAGAGATACAGAGATGAATCAGAAATAGTGCCTGTCCTCATAGAGCTTGCTATCTAGTGGAACAAAATGTCCCTTACACAACCAATTCAGATACCAAGAAGGCCCTGAATATTAAGGGAAGGAAGAAGTCTCTGCTTAATAGAATACTCTCTAAATCAATGTCTCTCATCAGTGTCTCAACAATGTCTCTCACAATGTCCAACAGTGGGAGTTTCTCCTAGACACTTCACTGCCCTCCTGTACTCCAGTCACATGATTTATCACAAAATGCTGTACAACCCATAATGAATGAAAGATGAATTATAACAGCAACAGCAAACAGCAGAAGTTTGTCTTCTTTTAATATGTTCAATGCTGGCACATTGTGGGCACTAATAAATACCTATTGAATGAATGACTGACTGAATGAATGAAAAGCCATTTGAGTCTGTAAGATAACATATCAAATTATAATTTTACCAAACTATCCTAACAAATATAACATTACACAGACAGAAACAAATTTTTAGAGGACATAATCTTTTACAACATTCTCTTATTTGATACAATAGCCCATGTCCTGTTTTAAAAATTGAGATGAAGACATTATAACTTGTGAAGTGACACCACCACCCAGAGCTGTGTGTTGTTGTTCAGACTGACTCTAAGTTGAGACTGATTCTTTGCAACCCATGGACTGCATGCAGCATGCCAGGCTCCTCTGTTCTCCACTGTCTTCCAGAGTTTACTCAAATTCGTGTCCATTGGGTTAGTAATGCCTATCTAACCATCTCCTCCTCTGTTGCACCCTTCTCTTTTTGCCTTTAATCTTTCCCAGAATTAGGGTATTTTCCAATGAGTTGTCTCTTTACATCAGGTGGCCAGAGTATTGGAGTTTCAGCTTTGACATCAGTCCTTTCAATGAATATTCAGTGCTGATTTCCTTTAGGATTGACTGATTTTAACTCCTCACAGTCCAAGGGACTCTCAAGAGTTTTCTCCAGCACCACATTTTGAAAACATCAATTCTTTGGCACTCAGCCTTCTTTATGGTCCAACTCTCACATCCATACATGACTACTGGAAAAACCATAGCTTTGACTATACAGACCTTTGCTGGCAAAGTGGTATCTCTGCAACTGACTATAAACCTACTGTTCTTCCCCATATTAACATGCCTTTGCTCTATTCACCCACTAAAGTCCAATCTCTCTTCAAGAGTCTACCTGGGCTTCAGCCACAAAAGATATTTCTCTTTAAAATTCTCACACAAAATTCAACAAACAATTGGTAATATCCAGTCTGGTGTGTGCTTCTTATTTGGTTGTATTTAAATAGTCTCACGCTCCCTCTCCAGCTGCCACCAGAAGATAGATTTCTGCTTCTATCCTGTACTCCCCAGCATCCTTTCACTTTTAATAGACCCACAATACACTTCATGTGGAGAAGGCAATGGCAACCCACTCCAGCACTCTTGCCTGGAAAATTCCATGGATGGAGGAACCTGGTAGGCTGCAGTCCATGGGGTCGCTAGGAGTTGGACACAACTGAGTGACTTCACTTTCACTATTCACTTTCATGCATTGGAGAAGGAAATGGCAACCCACTCCAGTGTTCTTGCCTGGAGATTCCCAGGGATGGCGGGGCCTGGTGGGCTGCCGTCTATGGGGTCGCATAGAGTCGGACACGACTGAAGCGACTTAGCAGCAGCAGCAGCACACTTCATGATTGACCAATACAAAATTTCTCATGCATTCTGGGCCAGTTAATCCTTAGGCCTTCAAGTCTTATATCCCTTGCCTCCCCCACAAGGTGTAATACATAGTGGGTGAAAGAGGAGAGTGAAAGAGCTGGCTTAAAATTAAATATTAAAGTAACTAAGAAAGGCAATGCCAAAGAATGCTCAAACTACTGCACAATTGCAGTCATCTCACATGCTAGTAAAGTAATGCTCAAAATTCTCCAAGCTAGGCTTCAGCAATATGTGAACCGTGAACTTCCAGATGTTCAAGCTGGTTTTAGAAAAGGCAGAGGAACCAGAGATCAAATTGCCAACATCCGCTGGATCATCAAAAAAGCAAGAGAGTTCCAGAAAAACATCTATTTCTGCTTTATTGACTATGCTAAAGCCTTTGACTCTGGGTCACAACAAAATGTGGAAAATTCTGAAAGAGATGGGAATACCAGACCACCTGACCTGTCTCTTGAGAAACCTATATGCAAGTCAGGAAGCAACAGTTAGAACTGGACATGGAACAACAGACTGGTTCCAAATAGGAAGAGGAGTACGTCAAGGCTGTATATTGTCACCCTGCTTATTTAACTTATATGCATAGTACATCAAGAGAAATGCTGGGCTGGAAGAAGCAGGAATCAAGATTGCTGGGAGAAATATCAATAACCTCAGATATGTAGATGACACCACCCTTATGGCAGAAAGTGAAGAGGAACTAAAAAGCCTCTTGATGAAGGTGAAAGAGGAGAGTGAAAAAGTTGGCTTAAAGCTCAACATTCAGAAAATGAAGATCATGGCATCTGATCCCATCACTTCATGGGAAATAGATGGGGAAACAGTAGAAACAGTGTCAGACTTTATTTTGGGGGGGGGGGCTCCAAAATCACTGCAGATGGTGGTTGCAGCCATGAAATTAAAAGAAGCTTACTCCTTGGAAGGAAAGTTGTGACCAACCTAGATAGCATATTCAAAAGCAGAGACATTCCTTTGCCAACAAAGGTCCCTCTAGTCAAGGCTATGGTTTTTCCTGTGGTCATGTATGGATGTGAGAGTTGGACTGTGAAGAAGGCTGAGAGCCGAAGAATCGATGCTTTTGAACTGTGGTGTTGGAGAAGACTCTTGAGAGTCCTTTGGGCTACAAGGAGATCCAACCAGTACATTCTAAAGGAGATCAGCCCTGGGTGTTCTTTGGAAGGAATGATGCTAAAGCTGAAACTCCAATAATCTGGCCACCTCATGCGAAGAGTTGACTTGTTGGAAAAGACTCTGATGACGGGAGGGATTGGGGGAAGGAAGAGAAGGGGACGACAGAGAATGAGATGGCTGGATGGCATCACCAACTCGATGGACATGAGTTTGAGTGAACTCTGGTATTTGGTGATGGACAGGGTGGCCTAGCGTGCTGCAATTCATGGGGTCGCAAAGAGTCGGACATGACTGAGTGACTGAACTGAACTGAATTGAAGATCATGGCATCTGGTCCCATTATTTCATAGCAAATACAAGGGGAAAAGGTGGAATAGTGACAGATTTCCTCTTCTTTGGCTCTAAAATCACTGTGGATGGTGATTGCAGCCATGAAATCAGAAGACAATTGCTTTTTGGCAGGAAGGCTATGACAACCCTAGACAGTGTGTTGAAAAGTGGAGACATTACTCTGCCAACAAAGGTTCATATAGTCAAGGCTATGGTCTTCTCAGTGGTCATAAACAGTTGTGAGAGCTGGACTGTAAAGAAGGCAGAACACCAAAGAATTGATGCCTTCAAATTGTGCTGGAGAAGACTCCCGAAAGTCCTTTGGACAGCAAGGACATCAAACCAGTCAATCTTAAGGGAAATCAACCCTGAATACTCATTGGAAGGACCGATGCTGAAGCTGAAGCTCCAGTACTATGGTCATCTGATGTGAACAGCCAACTCACTGGAAAACTCCCTGATGCTGGAAAAGACTGAGGGCAAAAGAAGAGGGCATCAGAGGATGAGATGGCTGGATGGCATCACCAATGCAACAGACATGAACTTGGGCAAACTTCAAGAGATAGTGAGAGACAGTGAGACCTGGCATGCTACAGTCCACTGGGCCACAAAGAGTTGGACATGACTGGGAGACTGAACAACCACTCAATAATTATGGATGACCTTCATTTCAATGTCCTACTTGTAATCCTTCCATGTAGAAATTTTGCTCTCCCAGGATTCTATATGGCTGTTTCCCTTTCTTCATGTTTCATTTGCTTTTTAATCCCTAGTAGAAGGGCTTCTACCAATAGAATTACTCTCACTGACTTCTCCTGGAGGCCGATTTCAAGGATTCTTCAATGTCCTAGTTTTATTTTATTTCTCTATATCATTCCTACTGGTTGAAAAGTCCCTGTTTTAAGATACTGTCTTCAAAAGACAGTTGGCAAGGATTGCTTGGGGACTAAATTAGAGGTGGAAGGGAAGAGTGGCATGGAGAAAGGGCTGTGTTCATTGTCTCAACTGTGACAATGGTTCCATGGATGTTGCTAAGTCCAAATTTATCCAATTGTATACTCTAAGTATGCGGAGTTTATTGTATATCAATTGTACCTTAACAAAGCTACACTTGATAAAAAGTGTTTATCAAAAATTTAGTGGGGAAATTGGTCTCTCCTGGCTTTCTTTCTAGTTATCTGACCATTTCTTCTAAATGTCCTATCCTATCCCAGGGGATGAATATATTTCTAGGTCTTTGGTTTGGGCTGCATGCCTTTTCCTACTATGAGAGATTGGGCCTGTCCACATGTTTCTGAAGTGGCAACCAGACAATTAATTAGAGATGGATTCCAATTTGCATATGTGTGCTTGGTACGGGTTTATAAAATTAATTAGGCTTAAATGCATATGAAAGAAAGTTGTGTCACTGTCAACAACATTAACCTTATATTTGTCTCCCACCTCTGCATCCTTCTTTTAATTACTGTCTTTGTCATTATCACTACATTAAGTGTTTACTTACTATATGTCAGGACCTGTGCTAAACATCTGGCATCTCATTTAATCCTCACAACTACTAAAGGTACTATTGCTATGCCCATCTTACAGATGAAGAAACTGGACTCACAGATAAGTTATGCAACTGTGTGTGTGTATATGTGCTCAGTTGCTCAGACACGTCTGACTCTTAGCGACCCCATGGGTGGTAACTGCCAGGCTCCTCTGTCAATGGAATTTTTCAGGCAAGACTACTGGAGTGGGTTGCCATTTCCTACTCCAGGGGATCTTCCTGACTCAGGGATCAAATCCATGCTTTGGCCAGTGGATTCTTTACCACTGTGCCATTTGGGAAGCCCCAGTTATGCAACTAACAAGAGTTAAAAATAACAGAATCCAGAGATGAACCCATAGTTGTTTAACCTCAAAAATCAAAATTTTAACCACAATGCTACTAATTTATTATCAGGAGCAGTACAACTTTTGCTTCTCTGCCTTTCTTCTCCACAGAAAGTATCTTAAGTTTACAAACCAAGAAGATTCATGAAAATAGGAGAGTGCAAACTATCCAGCTGGTCTAGCTTTCCTACAGCCTCAGGACTACTGAAAGCAGATCAAAAGGCACTTAATTTGGCTTTCCTCTTAATATAGAGATCCCCATGTACAGCTTCTGGGCATACATTTCTAGTGACAGGAAGCTCCTACCACATGTTGAGATAGACTTCATGACTGTATACTCCCGTTTTTGACCCCATAAGAGATCGAAATCTGCTTCACTATATTTCTACTCATTAGTCTAGTTCTGTTCTCTAGAAACCTCCAAAACACACTTGGTCTCCTGGTACCATGACAAGCTTTGAGAAATTCTAAGACCCTCTCCTGAACCTTATCTCCAGACTAAGTAGTCCCGTTTTCTTTGATTAACTTTAACAATGACCTAGCCCTCTTTGTGTCAGAAAATGCATCAGTTCAGTCAGTCATGTCCGACTCTTTGCGACCCCATGGATTGCAGCACGTCAGGCTTCCCTGTCCATCACCAACTCTCAGAGTCCATTCAAACTCACGTCCATTGAGTTGGTGATGCCATCCAAGCATCTCATCCTCTGTCGTCCCCTTCTCGTCCTGCCTTCAGTCTTTCTCAGTATCAGGGTCTTTTCCAATGAATCAGTTCTTCACATCAGGTGGCCAAAGTATTGGAGCTATAGCTTCAGCATCAGTCCTTCCAATGAATATTCAGAACTGATTTCCTTTAGGATTGACTGGTTTGATCTCCTTGCAGTCCAAGGTCCCGGACTCTCAAGAAAATGCATCAGACACTCCTTTATCCAATATTCTAGTCAGGTAATTAGTCTTTGTCTCAGTTTGGATCCCTTCCCTATTCTTTGTTAAGAACACCTATTTCTCTGTCTGCCCTATGCTTTCTCAGAACTGTATCCTTTCCCATAGCCATGATATGAGGACAGGTATGGTGTCTCAGATGGTAAAGAATCCGCCTGCAATGCAGGAGACTGGGGTTCAATCCCTGGGTTGGGAAGATCCTCTGGAGAAGAGAATGGTTACTCACTCCATCCAGTATTCTTGCCTGGAGAATTCCACAGACAGAGGAACCTGGCGGGCTCTAGCCCATGGGGTGGCAGAGTCAGATACAACTGAGTGAATACCAACGCTTTCACTTTTATGACTACTTGATGTCACAGGGCAAAGGTGAAAAGGTTCTGGTGAAACTCCAGGAAAGCAAATGTCCTGGAAGATTTCAGGGGAATGATCTGGTCATCTTTGTAGCTCTTGTGTATTTGGAATTCTTTTACTCTAGGTAAAGGCATTGAAATGAGGCAGGCAGGGTGCTGTCCTATATTACCCTAGCTTCCTGCCTAGGGCTTGTTCACCACTTAATTCCTATAGATACTGTCTTCCCAGGGCCCAGGTCTTTTCCTTTCCACGTTAGGCCACTCTCATCTCCATCCTCTGCTTCAAGTGCATTTCAGATACATTCCTTCAGACAACAGGGTTCTACAATGGATGTATTCAACAGACCCACCATCTTCATTCTCACAGTTGAAACTTTATTCTTTCCCCCCTTCCCTTCTTCCCACTGGATCTAGAAGCACACACATCTACTTTTCTTTTTGGTCTGCTTTGTCTGTTAACTTCCTGCTCACCCCATCTTCTCCTAAATTGGCCTTCCAAGTCTGCCACACAATGATGGGGTTCATTTTAATTCCTTGTTGGGCCATAGGCTAGCAAAATGTTCAGACCAACTTACATGCTAGCCTAATTTATAAAAATAAATTGGCAGGTCATAAAGGTTTAAGTGATTTGCCCAAGCTTACATAGTTTAAAGTGACAGTGCTAGAATTAAACTTTAAAATATATATATTTTTTTATCCTAAGTATGTTCCATTTTGTCCAAGTCCTTTAAAATATATATATATATATATATATATATATATATATATATATATTTATTAATTTATTTTTGGCTATGCTGGGCCTTCATTGCTGCATGGGCTTTTCTTTCATTGCTGTGAGCAGAAGCTATTCTCTAGTTGTGGTGCACAGGCTTCTCATTGCCATGGCTTCTCCTGTGGACTATGCTCTAGGGCATACAGGCTTCAATAGTGGTGGTGCACAGGCTCATTAATTATGGTTCCCGGGTTCTGGAGCACAGGCTCAATAATTGTGGTGCACTGGCTTAGTTGTTCCATGGCACGTGGGATCTTCCCAGACTAGGGATAAAACCTGTGTCTCTTACATTGGCAGGCAGATTCTTTACCACTGAGCCACCAGGAAGCCCCTGGGCAAGTCTTGTTTAGTGTGCAGTGCATAGATCTGAATAAAGCCTAACTGCAATTTTTTAGAATGTGTATGTGTACTCACATGCAAAAACATCTTTGTCAAACAAATAAGAACTTAGTTCTTTAGTTTTATTCAAAATGCAATGATATTTCACTGCAATAAATACACTGTACTACACTGCAATACAAAATAAAAACACTACAATAAACCAAAATGACATTCAAAAAGTCATTACAGCTTCCTCAACCAAAGAAATTCTTTTGAAATTTCCAGTATAAAGTTGAATATAATTCTATAAACCTATTTAATTAAATAATCCTCGGCACTTTCTACTGAGAATTTGCTCTCCCTCCTGCCTTCCCAAAGGAAAGATTAGACTTGGTAAACTTAATTTTGATAACGGTTTTCCGAAGTTTTCCTAAATTCCCAGCCAGGAAGAGGATGCATGTGTACAGAAGATAGGATTGGGAGAGGTGGAAAATCGCATGTTATTAAAAATCAGTGAGTGGAAAAACAAACAAAGAAACACAAAAAGACCCTACAACAATGAGTGAGCATTCACTCCAGCGACAAGAAAGAGATGAGCACAGTAATACCTCAATTCCCCCAGGAAATACCATCCACCAAGGAGCTCCTTCAATATTAAAAGTCAAAGGCTTGATGTAGAATGTCTGTTAAACCACCAGCACATCTTTGTAAATGAGACATCATGTGAGTGAGAGTAGTCATGCTCAGATTAAAGTTCTAAAGAGATTTTATAGAAAATATCCATGGGATGGACAAGGCTTGAAGCAATGGGACCATTCTGAAGAACATTTCAACATTCATACAGGATAATTAGAGACTCGGCTTAGAGGCAGTATGAATAAATAGAATGGGGCAAATTTAAAAATATTTAGGAGACAAATTTGGTGGACTTGATAATGATTCAGATATGAATCTAAGACAGAAATTGAAGGTACATTTTTTTTTTTTTTTACCTTGAATCATTAGGTAGACAGTGATGTGATAAACAATGGAAGAGGAACAACAGAATTTAGATAAAATAATTGAGTTCCATTTTGGGCACGTTGAAGGTAAGGTGTAAGAGACATGTTAGTGTTGACATCTGACAGGAATTTGGATATATGGGCCTGGTGCTCAAGAGAAGATTCAGATAAGAGAAAAATTAGACTTTAGAATCAACTATATATAAATGGCATTTGAAAATACAAAAGATCATAAAATTCAAGGGAAAGGGTGGAGTAAAAACAGTGAGTCAATAACAAAATCTTGAGGAACATCAACACCTAAAAAGAAAGTAGTGGAAGAAGATTTTCAAAGGAGAGCAATAATGAAGTGATGGAGGCATAGGAGGTAAGCTGTAAACATGTACTGTCATGAAGTCAAACAATAAAAAAATAGTGGCCTGTGCTCATGAATTAGAAGAATTAAAATTGTTAAAATGACTGTGCTACCCAAGGTAACCTGCAGTTTCAGTGCAGTCCCTATCCAAATACCAATTGCATCTTTCACCGAATTAGAATAATTCTAAAAATTGTATGGAAACACAAAAGACCCTGAATAACCAAAATAATCTTGGAAAAGAAGACTAAAGCTAGAAGTATCAAACTCCCTATTTTAAACTATATTGCAAATCTATGGTAAGTAAACAGTGTGGCACAGGTACAGAGACAGACACAGATCAGTGAAACAGAATAGAGAGCTCAGGAATTCAGAAATGAACCCATACGGGTCAATTAATCTATGACACAAGAGGCAAGAATACACAATGGGAAAAGGCAGCCTTGTCAGCAAATGGATATATGGGCCTGGTGCTCAAGAGAAGATTTGGATAAGAGAAAAATTAGACTTTAGAATCAACCACATATAAATGACATTTGAAAGTATGAAAGATCATAAAATTCAAGGCAAAGGGTAGAGTGAAAACAGTGAGTCAAGAACAAAGACTTGAGGAACATCAACACTTAAGAAAGTAGTGGAAGAAGATTTGGAAGAAAATGGTATTAGGAGCACACATGCAAAAGAATAAAACTGTACTGCTTTCTCACACCAAGTACAAGAACGAATTCACAATGGACTAAAGATTTAAATGCAACACCTGAAACCATAACTCCTAGAAGAAAACACAGGCAATACACATTTCAACACTGGTCTTAGGAATATTTCACTGGCTATGTCTCCTCAGGCAAGAGAAACAAAAATAAAACTAAAATGGGACTGCATCAAACTGAAAGCTTTTGTGCAGTTAAGGAGACTATCACCAAAACAGAAAGGCAATTTACTTACATGTGCAGACAACATATCTGATAAGGGGTTAATATCCAAACTATGTGAAAAATACATACAACTTAATATTAAAAAAACTCAATTAAAAAATGGGAAGAGGACATAAATAGCCAATTTTCCAAAGAAGACATACAGATGGCCAGCATACACATGAAAACATAATGAGTATCACTAATCATCAGGAAAATGCAAATCAAAACCACAATGACATATTACCTCACATCTGTCAGAATGGCTATTATCAAAACAACGATAAATATTAAGTGTCAGCAAGGATGTGGAGAAAAGGGAACCTTCGTGAACTGATGGTGGGAATGTAAACTGGTACAGCTACTATGGAAAACAATATAGAGGTTTCTCAAAAAATTAAAAACAGAACTACCACATGATCCAGCAAATCCACTTCTGAGTTTTTTTCTGAAGAAACCAGAAACACTAATGCAAAAAGGTATATGCACCCCTATGTTCACGGCCATATTATTTACAAGAGCTAAGATATAGAAGCAACATAAGGGTCCATCAGTAGGTAAATGGATAAAGAAGATGTTGTATACACACAATGGAGTATTATTTAGCCATCAAAGGATGAAATCTTGCCTTTTGCAACAATATGGATGGACCTAGCAGGTATGATGCTAAATGAAATAAGTCAGAGAGGGACAAACACTATATGATTTCACTTAGATGTGGAATCTAAATAAGTAAACAAACAAACACAAATAAGCAGTAGCAAAGTCACAGGTACAGAGAACAAGCAGATGGTTGCCAAAGTGGAAGGAGGTAGGAGTAAGAGAGACATGGGGGAGAAAGATTAAGAGGTGCAAATGTTAGTTGCAAAAGAAACTAGACAAAGGTATGAAATGTAAAGTGTGGGGAATATAGTTAATAATTATGCAATATCTTTGTACAGTGACAGATGGTAACAAGACTTAACATGGTGATCACTTTGTAATATATAAAGATACTGAATTACTCATTAATACAACAGTGTAAGTCAATTATACCTCTGCTCAGATGGTAAAATATCTGTCTGCAATGTGGGAGACCCAGGTTTGATACCTGGGTTAGGAAGATCCCTTGGAGCAGGGAATGGCAACTCACTCCAGTATTCTTGCCTGGAGAATTCCATGAGCAGAAGAGACTGGCAGGTTAGTCCACGGTGTCACAAAGAATCAGACACAACTGAGTGACTAATAGATATTGAGAGGGGAATGACAAAGAAGTTTTCACAACATAAGAATTGAAAATGACCCTTATATTGGGCAATTTGGCAATTAAGAAGTCTTTGGTAACCTTAAAAGAAGGAGATTTATTAGTGATATAGCATTGAGAATCTACAGTAGACTAAGGACTGAATTCAAGCTGACCCAAGACCCATATGCATTATCAGTGATTTCTAAGAGGTGAGAGTTAAGGAAAATATGACAACAAGGAAGGGAATACCTGAAGATTTGGGGCAACTTTTTCAAACATTTCATAATGTTTTCCCTTAGTGGTTACAATCTAAAAGCCTCTTCCAAGCTCCATTCACCAACTCTACAGCTATAGTGATCCTCTATACTATGGTCATACCCCTTGGATGTCAGGGCAGAATGAAAGGCTGCAGATCTCTGATGTATCAAGTTTTTAACCTCTTTTGGATTCTAGACTCCTTCAAAATGCTGATATAATTACACACACAACATTAGATATGATTTCAGGAGGTTCAAGGACCCTATGAAACAGAATTTGTCTTCATACATTGTTAGGACCCTCTTCTCTGGATAATGTTGTCCCAAGAGAAGGTAAATGATGGTAATAGTTACTCTGACACACTAGTACATGGTATAGCAGTATACTAGTATACTAGTACCAAGCATTTATATTTGATACATCAAATGTACACCATACTTTTTTGTTTTTTCTCCTATTTGATTCTCCCTAAACTCTGCATTTTATAGATAAGGACAATGATGTTACTCATAACTAGTGACAGATGCAGAATGTGATTCCAGGTACCCTGGCTTCGAATCTTCTATATACACACTTGGGAGCATATCACAGTATTTGGTAAATACTATCAATATGTGAGTATTCATCACTGGAACTTACATCTGCATAGCTTTTCCAATGACACCACAGTCTTATGTGATATGATTGCCTTACACAGCTAGTAAGTGGCAGAGATCTTGTCTGGTGATGCTGTATCACATGACTTTTTTCTTATTCCTGGCCCCACCTGCTTGGAATAGAGCCCTGGATTACTGATCTGATCTTGGCTGTTTATTCAGTATTCTGAGCATCAAGATGAGGCAATACAAACCCGAGCTCAGATCAACTCTATCTTTCCTCTGCCTTTTATTTCCTCACATAGCCAGGGATTTAATTGAATAGCCTCCTGAAAATGCATTTCTTCTTTCTTCCTCTCATTGTTTTAATTTATTGCCAAAGTGACTCCTTGGAAGTTCCATATTTCCTCTTTCAAGGACACAGAAGAGGGCAGCATTGGATTTCTTCCTTTGTAAATAAGGCTGCTCCTCTTCATTGTTCCTTATGCTCTTTAAACAGCCTCCATCCATCTATATTTAATTCTCATTGATTATTGCTTAACTGTCTTGTTCTTGCCATACTCTTGAAAGTCCTTTTCCTCTGTAGAAACTGAGTTAATGTCTACTTACTCTGATAGCACAGGTAAACAAACTGAAAGCATGTTTAGCATGAATGCTCAATTCTGCCCCTGCTCCTAGGATTAATCTCAATAGAAAAGTGGGGTGGGAGTAGAAGTAGGGGAGTGAGATTCCTGTTTATCAAGGATAAAGAGACTGGGATTCAAGTTCAGTTCAGTTCAGTTCAGTCGCTCAGTCGTGTCCGACTCTTTGCGACCCCATGAATTGCAGCACGCCAGGCCTCCCTGTCCATCACCAACTCCCGGAGCTCACTCAGACTCACGTCCATTGAGTCAGTGATGCCATCCAGCCATCTCATCCTCTGTCGTCCCCTTCTCCTCCTCTCCTTCCCAGCGTCAGAGTCTTTTTCAATGAGTCAACTCTTCGCATGAGGTGGCCAAAGTACTGGAGTTTCTGCTTTAGCATCATTCCTTCCAAAGAAATCCCAGGGCTGATCTCCTTTAGAATGGACTGGTTGGATCTCCTTGTAGTCCAAGGGACTCTCAAGAGTCTTTTCCAACACCACAGTTCAAAAGCATCAATTCTCTGGCACTCAGCCGTCTTCACAGTCCAACTCTCACATCCATACAAGAGACCCTGGCATAAACCTCAATTTCAGGTGTCCTAGCAGTGTAAACTTGAATGGATCATGGTTCCTTTGTGGGCTCAGGTTCCTTGTCTGAAAAACAAAGTGGTCTGTTCTAGGTGACCCCCAAAGTCCCTTTACATTTCCTTTCATAAATTAAATTTTATGGTGTTGATATATCCATTGCATAATATTAGTACAATGTAAAATTATAGTCATGGTCAAGATGGTGTAGTAGAAGGATGTGTACTCATCTTCTCCTTTGAGAACACCAAAATGGAAACTTGCTGTTGAACAACCATCAACAGGAGGATGTTGGAAGCTACTAAAAAAAAGATATCCCACATTCAAGGCCACAACGAGATGGTAGGAGGGGCAAAATCACATTAAAATAAAATCCAATACCTGAAGAGTAGGCAACCCACAAACTGTAGAACAATAATACCAAAGAAGTTCTTGGACTGCTGCAAAGGTTCTTGGCCCCACATCAGACTTCCCAACTTAGGGATTAGGTAAAGGGATGGGAATCCCCAGAGAATCTGACTTTGAAGGATGAAAGAATTTGATTATAGAACCCCCAGAGGACTAAGGGAAACAGAGACTCTTGGAGGGCACAAACAAACTCTTGTGCACACCAGGACCCAGCCTTGTGTAATTCAATGACGCTATGAGCCATGTTGCACAGGGCCACCCAAGATGGACAGGTCATGGTGGAAAGTCCTGACAGAATGTGGTCCACTGGAGAAGGGAATAGAAAACCACTTCAGTGGTCTTGCCTCAAGAACCCCATGAACAGTATGAAAAGGCAAAAAGATAGGACACCAGAAGATAAGCCTCCCACATCGCTAGATGTCCAATATGCTACCAAGGAAGAGTAGAGAAATAGCTCTAGGAAGAATGAAGAGGCTGAGCCAAGGCGGAGATGATGCTTAGTTGAGGATGTGCCTGGTGGTGAAAGTAAAGTCAAATGCTGTAAAGAACCATGTTGCATAGGAACCTGAAATGTTAGGTCTGTGAATCAAGGTAAATTGGACATGGTCAAACAGGAGATGGCAAGAGTGAACATCAACACTTTAGGAATTAGTGAACTAAAATGAATGGGAAAGGGCAAATTTAATTCAGATGACCATAATATCTACTACTGTGAGCAAAAATCCCTTCAAAGAAATGTAACACACCTCATTGACAACAAAAAAGTCCAAAATGTAGTAGATGGAATCTCAAAAACCACAAAATGATCTCAGTTCGCTTCCAAGGCAAACCATTCAAAATCACAATAGTCCAAGTCTATGCCTCAACTATTAATGCCAAAGAAGCTGAAGTTGATTCATGCTATGAAGACCTACAAGACCTTCTAGAACTAAGACTCCCTAAAAAAAAAGTGCTTTTCATCATAGGGTGACTGGAATGCAAAAGTAAGAAATCAAGAGATACCTGGAGTAACAAGCAAGTTTGATCTTAGAGTACAAAATGAAGCAGGGCAAAGGCTAACAGTTTTACCAAGAGAATTCACTGGTCATAGCAAACACCCTCTTCCAACAACACAAGAGAAGACTCTACACATGAACACCAACAGATGGTCAACACCGAAATCAGCCAAAGATGGAGAAGCTCTATACAGTCAGCAAAAACAAGACCAGGAGCTGACTGTGGCTCAGATCATGAATTCCTTATTGCCAAATTCAGACTTAAATTGAAGAAAGTAGGGAAAACCACTAGACCATTCAGGTATGACCTAAATCAATTCCCTTATGATTAGACAATGGAGGTGACAAATAGATTCAAGGGATTAGAGGTGATAGACAGAGTACCTGAAGTACTATAGACAAAAGTTCATAAACCAAAACCACCACCTCCTCCCCCCAAAAATGCAAGAAGGTAAAGTGGTAGACTGAAGAGGCCTTACAAATAGCTGAGAAAAGAAGAGAGGTGATAGGCAAAGGAGAAAGGGAAAGATATGTCCAACTGAATGCAGAGTTCCAGAGAACAGCAAGGAGAGATATGAAAGCTTGCTTAGGAAAACAGTTGAAAGAAATAGAGGAAAACAATAGAATTGGAAAGACTTATGATCTCTTCAAAAAAATTAGATACCAAGGGAACATTTCATGCAAAGATGAGCCAATAAAGGACAGAAATGGCAAAGACCTAACAGAAGTAGAAGAGATTAAGAAAAGGTGGCAAGAATACACAGAAGTACTATACAAAAAAGGTCTTAATGACCCAGATAATTATGATGGTGTGGCCACTCACCTAGAGCCAGACATCCTGCAGTGTGAAGTCAAGAGGGCCTTAGGAAGCATTACTATGAACAAATCTAGAGCAGATGATGGAGTTCCAGTTGAGGTATTTCAAATACTAAAAGATGATGCTGGAAAACCTCTGGCCACTGGAATGGCCCTGTGAGAGTGAGAGGCCCTAGTAATGAAAGGTCTATTACAATTACTATTATTATCATTGTTATTATTATGATGATGATTTTCTCCATTGCCTACTTTTCTTAACTGTTTTCTCTCCATGTCTTTTTCTCTCTACTATAAAGGCTTTGACCCTTCCCAAACACAGCTCCTTCCCCATCCAACACGTCTTTATATATATTATTCTGCTGTATTAATAGAAACTATGTCTAGAATGAATAAAATGAAGGTTCTGTTCAATCTTCCCCCAACCAAGTAGGCTTTAGGACTTTGGCGTCCACATCTGGGTCCCACACTCCAAGCATGTCAATGCCAAAAAATCCAATAGAGATGACCAGGATGGGGATGGGGTTGGAGGACAAAGCATTCTGGAAACAGTATAAAGAATTAGAAAAAAAATAGTCCCAAAAGGAGAACTTGGGTCAGTGGGTGTGAACATTTTACAAATAACATTCTGAGTATTAGACTTTGGCCAATGGCACCCCACTCCAGTACTCTTGCCAGGAAAATCCCATGGAGGGAGGAGCCTGGTAGGCCACAGTCCATGGGGTTGCTAAGAGTCGGACACGACTGGGAGACTTCACTTTCACTTTTCACTTTCAGGCATTGGAGAAGGAAATGGCAACCCACTCCAGTGTTCTTGCCTGGAGAATCCCAGGGACGGGGGAGCCTCATGGGCTGCCATCTCTGGGGTCGCACAGAGTCGGACATGACTGAAGCGACTTAGCAGCAGCAGCAGAAAGGAAAGGGAATAAACAGTAGCCAGGCAGATGGAGTGGGCTCCGGCAAACAAAGGTATTTGATAGGTTATTTCCCCTCTTCCTCTTCAGTCCATGGAGAACTGTTCACCCAAAGATTAATGCACTATTCCAAGTAGAAAAGAAAATTCTGGCATGGTTCCTGCAGGTATTGGTATCCAAGAAGGCCCAATACAGCAAAAATGACTAGGAATAGTCTCAGGAATCTCTCAGTAGGGGAAGCTGATAGACTTGTCATTGGGGCCATTCTAGCTAAACCCAGCTAGACTGCGGTCTATGAGTGGCAATATAAAAATTTTCTCACTCCTTGCTGTTTAATCAATTGATTTATCAATTTTATTGACAAGACAAAAATGAAAACAAAAACAAAAACAAAACAAAACAAAACAGGATGATGATCCTTTTAGGGAGATCAAAAGCCAGGACGGCACTCCATTAAGTTCATTCTCTTATCCCAAAGCAGAGCTAGAAATCACACAAAAGAAGCCTTTTGACATATATACTCATGCTTCACTGAGTCTCTTCTTGCACTTCCCTCTTCTTGACTCTCTTGGCCATTGACTTTGCCACTCATTCACTCAATGTTTTCTGTCACTGTGTATTATCCCTTCCTAAACAACTTCTGCTTCTCATTTTACTACTCTATAATTAGTGATAATAACAGCTATAATTTTTAGATCATGTAGTTTGCTCTATGGCTTTTTCTCAGTGAATGTTATACATACATGTGTGTGTGTGTGTGTGTATATATGTATACACATATACACATATACATATATGTATACACACACATATATATATATTTGGGAAGCCCATATGTGCTTCCCAAGTAGTCTAGTGGTAAAGAATCTGACTGCCAATGCAGAAGACATAAAAGGTGCAGTTTTGATCCCTGAGTCAGGAAGATCCCCTTGAGGAAGAAATGGCAACCCACTTCAGTATTCTTGCCTGGAGAATCCCATGGACAGAGGAGCCTTGCACACTACAGTCCATACAGTTGCAAAGAGTCACACATGACTGAAATGACTTAGCACATGAGTGTGTGTATGTGTGTGAATGTGTATATATATATAATAATTATATATATAATTATATATATTGTTTATACATATAATTATGTGTGTGTGTGTGTGTGTGTGTGTGTATAATTCAAAGACTATCTTTTTTGCCTATGAATTGACTCTGGTGCTAATTCTTTTGAAGATGAGGAAACTGGGGCTAGTATAGATTGGGTAGCTTGCCCCGAATCACACAGGTAGAAAGTGGTAAAGCCAAGTTTCAAAATGATCATCATTCTGACTTCAAAATCCCAGAGTTTTCCCCCTGATCTATAATGTTTAACTAATTATTTCTACTCAATAATAATTCTGATGATTTTGATTCTTCTCAGGGTACCTTGGTTGACCCCTAAAACCCCATCAGCCATGCTCCTCCATTATCTCTCTGCCCACATCTTCTCTATCCTTGTAAGGCAGTCTTGGATAATAGAAATCAAAGAGCTATAAATTAGAGGAATTCAAGACAAATTTTGTAGGGCAAGCTGTCCCAAGGCCACATGATGGTTATCTCGGAGAAGATTCATTCTTGGGTATTGCCTAACATAGGGGTGGGATCCAAGAGTTTGGAGATCTTTCTCTTCTCATCTTACCACAGTGTATATTTCCCACAGGGCTGCTGGTTTTATGAGTAATGAGCAGATTTACTTAAGCTATAAAAATAAAGTTAGTTCAAGTTATTATTCCAAAGAAACCTGGAACAGGGTCATGCCTGATTTGGTTTCCAAGGAGAAAAATGTATTCGTGATATGTCAGAACTCAGCTCCTGGTGGACCCACACATATGTGCAGGCACACACATTCACAAATACACACACATACCTCCTAAACCTGAAGCGATTTTCCAAGAAAAACAGATAAAGAGGATCTTCATTACCAGAAGCGGGGAGTGAGTCAGTGCTGGGTGGAATAACTAAGCAGGCAGTCTTAGTAGGAGGAGTGCCAGGGCATGTGGAGAACAAGCAGCAAGCGCAGACACGGCGACCTTGGAAAGTTGCCTGGGACCTTGGAAACCATTTTAACTAACACGTATATTCCAGTAATTTAGAATGTTTGTTAGTTTAATATTTTGAAAGAACTCAAGCAAAAAATTATGAAATTAACTTTAGGTATTATGACCTCGTTAAGAAATGAAACATATATCATCTCAATCTTATATAAGGTAAATAAGTTTGAAATGAAACTTAGATCATATTTTTAAGTCAAAGGGCACAGGTACAATACAGATGAAATAGCAACTTTCTATTGTCTAGATTTAGTTTTTTCATGAAAAATGTTTTATTGAATGGAAATATTTCCATTTCCAGTTCTAGTCACTCTCTCCTGAACCTCTATCAATGTCAAGTTGACAACAAAAGCCCCAGGTGTGGGCACCAAAGTCCAGTGAGGGGTGGG
Organism: Bubalus kerabau; assembly: GCF_029407905.1. Taxonomy (NCBI): domain Eukaryota; kingdom Metazoa; phylum Chordata; class Mammalia; order Artiodactyla; family Bovidae; genus Bubalus; species Bubalus kerabau. The sequence continues at coordinate 97,538,652 of NC_073629.1, read as the reverse complement.
TGGTAGTGGAGCAGGATCTTCTCTCTCCCTTATTCTTAACACTCTATTACATTTATATAACAAAAGATATGTAACAATGGAAGTATAAATAAAGAATATTGCTTCAAAGGAACAACAAAGCCTCACCTACTCTGTGTGTGTTAAGTCACTTCACTTGTGTCTGACTCTGTGTGACCCTATGGACTATAGCCCACCAGGCTCCTATGTCCCTGAGATTCTCCAGGCAAGAATACTTGGGAGTGGGTTGCCGTGCCCTTCTCCAGGGGATTTTCCTGACCCAGGGATCAAACCCACATCTCTTCCATCTCCTGCACTGGCAGGCAAGTTCTTTACCACTAGTGCCACCTGGGATGCCTTTGTCTATTAATGAGTAATTTGCAGAGGTAAGACTACTGAGGGGCTTCCCTGGTGGCTCAGCAGTGAAGAACCCACCTGCCAATGCAGGAGGTGTGTGTTCAATCCCTGGATCAGGAAGATCCCTTGGAAGAGGAAATGGCAACTCACTCCATGGACATGGGACATATAAGTCCTATGGACAGAGGAGACTGGTGGGTACAGTCCACAGGGGTCACAAAAGAGTTGGACACCTTAGGGACTACACAATAAGGCTACTGCAAGGACAGGGCATAATCAGGGAAGGGCAGGTTGCCCAGTGAGAACAAGTTAGAGATGTAGCAGAAGTGATCAGCTGGGAACAGCTGATCAAGACTTTGTCATATCTAAAAATAGGAAATTTAATCCTGCAGGTGAAGAAATCTGATTGGATTTTTGGAAAAGGATCAACATGACCTGATTTGTATTTTGGAAAATTCATACTAACCGTAGGTGGAGAACAGAGTTAAGGGGAGAAATTGAAAGCAGGAGAACTAATCAGAAAGCTGGAGCAATGATCCATGTAGGAGGATAAACTTCATGATAATACTTGGTACTCCCAGTGTTTGGCTGCTGTATGTATTCTCAGGACCTTAGAAAAGCAAAATGGTTGTCTGAAGACGCCTTACAAATAGCTGTGAAAAGAAGAGAAGAGAAAAGCAAAGGAGAAGAGGAAAGATATACCCATTTGAATGCAAAGAATTCCAAAGAATATCAAGGAGAGAAAAGAAAGCCTTCCTCAGTGATCAGTGCAAAGAAATAGAGGAAAACAATAGAATTGGAAAAACTACAGATCTCTTCAAGAAAATTAGAGATAACAAGGGAACGTTTCATGCAAAGATGGGCTTGATAAAGGACAGAAATGGTATAGACCTAACAAAAGCAGAAGATATTAAGTAGAGGTGGCAAGAATACACAGAAGAACTGTACAAAAAAAATCTTCACGACCAAGATAATCACGATGGTGTGATCACTCACCTAGAGTCAGACATCCTGGAATGTGAAGTCAAGCGAGCCTTAGGAAGCATCACTATGAACAAAGCTAGTGGAAGTGATGGAAATCCAGGTGAGCTATTTCAAATCCTGAAAGATGATGCTGTGAAAGTGGTGCACACTACGTGTCACAAATTTGGAAAACTCAGCAGTGGTTACAGGACTGGAAAAGGTCCGTTTTCATTCCAATCCCAAAGAAAGGCAATGCCAAAGAATGCTCAAACTACCACACAATTGCACTCATCTCACACACTAGTAAAGTAATGCTCAAAATTCTCCAAGCCAGGCTTCAGCAATATGTGAACCGTGAACTTCCTGATGTTCAAGCTGGCTTTAGAAAAGGCAGAGGAATCAGAGATCAAATTGCCAATATCCACTGAATCATCTAAAAAGCAAGAGAGTTCCAGAAAAACATCTATTTCTGCTTTATTGACTATGCCAAAGGCTTTGACTGTGTGGGTCACAAGAAAATGTGGAAAATTCTTCAAGAGATGGGAATACCAGACCACCTGAGCTGCCTCTTGAGAAACCTTTATGCAGGTCAGGAAGCAACAGTTAGAACTGGACATGGAACATAAGACAGGTTCCAAATAGGAAAAGGAGTACATCAAGGCTGTATATTGTTACCCTGCTTATTTAACTTATATGCAGAGTACATCATAAGAAATGCTGGGCTGGATGAAGCACAAGCTGGGATCAAGATTGCTGGGAGAAAGATCAAAAACCTCAGATATGCAGATGACACCACCCTTATGGCTGAAAGTGAAGAAGAACTGAAGAGCCTCTTGATAAAAGTGAAAGAGGAAAGTGAAAATGTTGGCTTAAGCTCAACATTCAGAAAATTAAGATCATGGCATCTGGTCCCATAACCTCCTGGCAAATAGATGGGGAAACAGTGGCTGGCTTTATTTTGGGGGGCTCCAAAATCACTGCAGATGGTGACTGCAGCCATGAAATTAAAAGACCCCTACTCCTTGGAAGGAAAGCTATGACCAACCTAGATAGCATATTCAAAAGCAGAGACATTACTTTGCCAACAAAGGTCTATCTAGTCAAGGCTATGGTTTTTCCATAGTAGTAGTCACGTATGGATGTGAGAGTTGGACTATAAAGAAAGCTGAGGGCCAAAGAATTGATGCTTTTGAAGTGTGGTGTTGGAGAAGACTCTTGAGAGTCCCTTGGACTGCAACGAGAATCAACCAGTCCATCATAAAGGAGATCAGTCCTGGGTGTTCATTGGAAAGATTGATGTTGAAGTTGAAACTCCAATCCTTTGGCCACCTGATGCAAAGAGCTGACTCATTTGAAAATACCCTGATGCTTGTAAAGATTGAGGGTAGGAGGAGAAGGGGATGACAGAGGATGAGGTGGTTGGATGGCATCACTGACTCCATGGACATGAGTTTGTGTAGACTCTGTGAGTTGGTGATGGACAGGGAGGCCTGGCATGCTGCGGTCCTTGGGGTCTCAAAGACTCAGACACGACTGAGTCACTGAAATGAACTGAAAACATAGGACGTGCTCAACAAATAATTCCTAAGCAAAAAGTGACCTCCATTTACATCCAGGATGGAAGTGAAAGAGACAAATTGATTAGGCAGCCAAATGTCTGGCAATGAGACCCCATTCATCCTTAGGTTTCAAGTTACCTTTTTTTATCCAGATCATTATTCAGTCTGTGCTGGCCAGGTGTCTAGACTAAGCTACTTTTTATTGAGTATTTATCTTGTCTAGACCCCTATGCTTAACATTACTGTGCACACATGATCTCATTTAATCTCTTTTTTAAAAAGACCCTAGGAATTAGGTATTATTATTCCCTGATGCTGGGAAAGATTGAAGGCAGGAGGAGAAGGGGATGACAGAGGATGCAATGGTTGGATGGCATCATTGACTCAATGGAGATGAGTTTGGGTAAACTCTGGGAGTTGGTGATGGACAAGGAGGCCTAGCGTGCTGTGGTCCATGGGGTCACGAAGAGTTGGGACATGACTGAGCAACTGAACTGAACTGAAGTGATTCCCAATTTATATGTGGACAAAGTGAGTATCTGCTGCAGGTCATGAAGCTACTAAGTTACATCAGGATTTGATCACAAAACTGACTCTGAAGCCTAAGATTATTTCACTATACTGAGAAGAGCATGTGTCACTTCTTTTGCTAAACGGGGGATTTTATGTATCCCATTTCCATACACATTGCAAGAGGCTTTTACCTCACAACCTCAACAAACAATAGCAGCACACTTCAGAAATTTGTGCAAATGCATTTTTAATAAACTGCCTCAAGTTTTCCTGTATGCCTTAATAAGCTTTTGTATCCTCAGGAGGCCTTATTAGATAAAGATAAGATATTTTAGAAAATCCCCTATCTCTAACTACTCTAAGATGCACTAATTATTTTAAAATTTTCCTAAAAATCTCAGGCAAAAGTCTTATTGTTCATGTTGGCTTAATGAATATAAATGCTACCCCTTCCCTTATGAAATAGCTTTGGAGGAACTTACACAAGTACTGAAGATGAGGTGAACCAAGAAAATTCTTTAAATACATAACAGACTCTAGTTGGCCCTGCCACAAGTCCTATCTGGCTATAATTCTACCCTTTTCTTTGTCTTTGTATTGCTGAAGTTATTTGAAAATGTATTGCTTTTCTATACTGGAAATGCTATTTTACACTGCTTTGTTTCAACTAGGGCTGTGAAATAGAAACATAAATTCTTTCCCTCCCATCTAGCTATTGCTCTTTCCTTTTTAGAAAATGAATTTTCCACCTATCAGTTCAAAGTACCCTGCCAAATGGTGTCCAGCTTGTGGCCCAAGTACCTCCCCCGAACACAGGAAAGATGTCTCTCAGGAACAAAAAAGCAACAACATTTCATCGAATCCATGTAATTGCTTTTAAAATGACTATTGTTTTTATTAGCAGTCTTTTCATTGCTGTCATAGGATGATCATACTCTATCTGAGATGTCTGTCTTATTTTCCATTTGTGTGTTGAGAAAATATTTCAGTTATAGAAATATGCAGTTGAGTTACAAAGACAGTTCTTATTCACCCACAGTCAACTCACCATTTCAAAATTTGATGGAAAAGAGAAAGAATAGAATAAATTTTACTTTAATTCAAAGCCATATGAAATAAAGGTCTTCCCTGGTGGCTCAGATGCCAAAGAGTCTGCCTTCAGTGCAGGGGACTCAGGTTCAATCTCTGGGTCAAGAAGATCTCCTGGAGAAGGGAATGGAAACCCACTACAGTATTCTTGCCTGGAGAATTCTGTGGACAGGAAACTGGTGGGGCCATAGTCCAGGGGGTCATAAAGAGTCAGACAAGACTGAGTGACTAACACACACACACACACACACACACACACATGAAATAAAAAGGTTGTGAGGGAAATTAAGTCAACTGGTTGTATCTACAGGGGCACAGAACTCTGTACTTATTTTATCTGTAAAATATGGATAATAATGATAATATTATAGAGTTTTATGAAGATGAAATGCTGTATGTGAAAATGCTTTGCACACTTCTTATTAACCAGAAAAAAATAAACAGATAATAGAAAGAGTAGTAGCTGTTGTTATTGCTGTTGCTATCTTAAGGAAAATATTAAACCTTCACTCTTTGTCATTTACTGATCATATATAACACAGTCTCCCATGGATGAAGCTGTTAGTATAGTGAGGAAGACAGGTAAAGACTTAACTACTTTGTAATGTAATAACTCTTACAATAGAATTTTTTCTAGAGTTCGAGAAAAACATTTGCTTTATTGACTATGCCAAAGCCTTTGACTGTGTGGATCATAACAAACTGTGAAACATTCTTAAAGAGATGGGAATATCAGGCCACTCTACCTGCCTCCTGAGAAATCTGTATGCAGGTGAACAAGCAACAGAACTGGACATGGGACAATAGACTGATTCCAAATTAGGAAAGGAGTACGTCAAGGCTGTATATTGTCACCCTGCTAATTTAACTTCTATGCAGAATACATCATGTGAAATCCTGGACTGGATGAAGCACAAGCTGGAATCAAGATTGCCGGGAGAAATATCAAAAACCTCAGATATGCAGATGACACCTCCCTTATGGCAGAAAGTAAAGAACTAAAGAGACTCTTGATGAAGGTGAAAGAGAAGAGTGAAAAAGTTGGCTTAAAGTTCAACATTCAGAAAACTAAAATCATGGCATCTGGTCCCATCACCTCATGGCAAATAGACGGGTAACAATGAAAAAAAGTGACAGACTTTATTTTCCTGGGCTCCAAAATCTCTGCAGATGGTGACTAGAGCCATGAAATTAAAAGACACTTGCTCCTTAGAAGAAAAGTTTTGACCAACCTAGATAGCATATTAAAAAGCAGAGACAATACTTTGACAACAAAGGTCCATTTAGTCAGAGCTATGTTTTTTCCAGTAGTCATGTATGGATGTGAGAGTTGCATAAAGAAAGCTGAGCACCAGAGAATTAATGCTTTTGAACGGTGGTGTTGCAGAAGACTCTTGAGAGTCTCTTGGACTGCAGGGAGATCAAACTAGTCAATCCTGAAGGAAATACGTCCTGAATATTCATTGGAAAGACTGATGCTGAAGCTGAAGCTCCAACACTTTGGCCACCTGATGCAAAGAACTGACTCATGGCAAAAAGACCCTGACGCTGGAAAAGATTAAAGGCGGGAGGAGAAGGGGACGACAGAGGATGAGATGGTTGGATGGCATCATCAACTCAGTGGACGTGAGTCTGAGCAAGCCTCAGGAGTTTGTGATGGACAGGAAATCCTGGTGTGCTACAGTCCGTTCAGTCACAAAGAGTCGGACACGACTGAGTGACTGAACTGAACTGAAATCAAGACAAGGAGAACAAACCCTCTTTATAGGAACCTGTTAGTTCAGAGATGGTTCACATCTCTTCAGATCACTGAAGACCATTTATCCTTGTTTTCTCCACAGGCTAACTCCCTGAGGTAACAATTATGTTGCTTAATTTGGCCCTGGAGGAAGTCCTATATGAGAAATTTCCCTCAGGTGAAAAAAAAAAAAAAACAAAAAAACAAAAACAGAAAACAAAACTTACTCCCTGAGGAATTAGTATGTTTCTTTCTGACAATAAGGGACATCATTCTTTTCTGACAATAAGAACTATGTAGCCTACAATGTTGCCTTTGGTTTTTGGTGACTTGGAAACTTATAAGAGATTTTTCTATTAATTCATGGCAACTTGGTTATAATTAATAAGGTGAATATTTTTCCTTTCTTTATTCATGTTCTAGTCAGAGAAGGCAATGGCACCCCACTCCGGTACTCTTGCCTGGAGAATCCCAAGGACAGAGGAGCCTGGTGGGCTGAAGTCCATGGGGTCGCTAGAGTTGGACATGAGTGAGCGACTTCACTTTCACTTTTCACTTTCATGCATTGGAGAAGGAAATGGCAACCCACGCCAGTGTTCTTGCCTGGAGAATCCCAGGGACGGGGGAGCCTGGTGGGCTGCCATCTATGGGGTCACACAGAGTTGGACACAACTGAAGAGACTTGGCAGCAGCATTAGGGCTCCATGTTTTTAAAACAGGGGATGACAAAAGCAGTTAACTTTAATAATTATTCTATCATTTTATAAAATTAAGGATACAGTCTCATTTTTTCCCACATCCTAAATTTATTATTTTTGTGTGAAATGTCATTTATTCTTTCAACACTTAGAATGTACTACACTTTACCTATATTGAACATTGTCCCTTAGTAAAATGAGGGATGATGTAAACATATAAAATACAATGTGGCAATTAGTATTACCATATATATATACTCCTCATGTTACAGTATGATAATTACTACAATTATTTATAAGCTGTACAAAATATGTATCAAATATGTCCCTTTACAGTCACATGTATTATAGGTTTGCTTTCTTGATGGGCAGCAAAATGCTGATGCCTGATTAATGTGACGTTCTGAAATGTATCTCAGAAACTTAAGTGCCTTGAAGCTTTGAGGGAATTAAGAGGTTTTATATCTGGACAGATCAGTGTACACACTTCCTTAGAAAGGACTCTCTGTCTTCCATAATTCACAGGGATCTCTCTAACTCTGTATTCTGAGGTTTTCTGCTCAGATTAGACATAGAAGCCTGATCACATCTGGCACAGTGAGCAGCCACAGGAGACAGGTCCTCAACCTGAATGTGAGCCTCAGGAGCTTGGGTTTCATTTACTTTGTATGCTAAGCACCTTTAATCAAGCTTCTAAGTTCAACTCAGTTTAATAACCATGTATTAAGCTTCTATTTTTTCCTCCTGGAAGCACAGCAATCAATAAGACCCCCAATTCAGAGTTTAAGATTAGCCGAGGAGTGCTCAGTCACTCTGTTGTGTCTGACTCTTTGCGACCCCATGGACTGCAGCCCACCAGGCTCCTCTGTCCATGGGATATTTCTGGTAAAAATACTGGAGCAGGTAGTCATTTCCCCCTCCAAAGGATCTCCCTGACCCAGGAATTGAACCCACATCTCCAACATCTTCTGCTGGCTGGTGGATTCTTAACTACTGAGCCATCTGGGAAACCCCTAGCTGGGGAGACAGACACATATACAAATTTAGTACAGTGTGTGAAATTACAATTATAGGGGTGTGTCCAGAGTGTTTGGCCCATGGCAGGGCTCATAGTTTGTTTGGAGAAGAACTCGGTGATGATGGCCAATGGATAATGAGAGGAGACAAAGAACAGCAGGGAAAGAGGTTGTGGGATCACCCACTTACCTACTTACCATCCAGTGCACAATGCCAAGATGGGGTCAGGCTCAGTGAAGCAGAATTTGTCCCAGGGACCCACTGAGGTAAGCAAGTGGCATGGATGTGGGATCCAAGTAGCAGGTGAGGCTAGAATCAAGCAGGAAGTAAATATCCTGGGAAATTAATTCATTCAGGGCAGTGCAGAGAGAAGATTCTACCTCTCTGGGGGATGCGATTGACCTAAATTTGGTATCAGAATTCCAGTCAAACAAGCTGGGATTCAGACTTGAGCACTGGTCTTATCCAGTCCTAGTCTTGGTGGCTCAGATGGTAAAGAATCTGCCTGAAATGGGGTAGACCCGGGTTTGATCCCTGAGTCAGGAAGATCCCCATGCAGAAGGGGATGGCTACACACTTCAGCATTCTTGTTTGGAGAATCCCATAGTCAGATAGTCCTGGCAGGCTACACCGTCCATGGGGTCACAAAGAGACGGACAGAACTGAATGACTAACATTTTCACTTTCAGAGGGAAAAATAGAGCGCTAGACAGTGGAACTGAGGAAGAAGTCCAGTTGCTTGTGGTAGAGAAAGGCTCTCCATGATCAGGCAAATTGCTGGCACCTAGCGTCATGCCCAGACATATTGAGGACTAAATTAGACACCATATGCTGGAAGTCTGAGACAAGTAATAAGCTTCCTGTTTGGAATAAGATTGGCATAGAATCTTAACCTGAAAGCCTTGAGATTTCAGAGGTATGGAAGGGATAAAGGCAGCATCAAATATATTTGTTGTCAAAACATTTTTGAAGGTTGAGAAAAAGCGATTCTCAGCCTCTTTCCTATCAAGACAAAGAGGAATCTTTTCTTTTTCTCCTTTGTCTGAAGTTATTAGCAAGAGAAACCATCTCTGCCATTTTGTATGTTGAGTGTCACATAACTATGGTAATAGAAACTTGAGAAAGTGAAGAACTTCACTCTATTTTTCTCCACTGAACTTTCTTCATCTACTTATATGTAGATTCGTGATTTTTTTTTTTCTCTCAGGAGAGCCACAAGAAACCTGTCAGAAATATTCCAGCATATGCAAATCCTAACTAGACAGACAAAAATAATCTTTGTTCTGTTCCTTATGTGCTCTGTGGGAGTTTGGCCTTGTTTGCATGATTGATCGGTTTGTATGCTACTTTTCAAAATCATTTTTCAAGTGGAGACACAAAGTAGAAAACAAGAGAAGTATGTAGGTCTGGGCTGGGTGAAAGGGCACCTAATTTAGGATAAGCCCTTTAACAGCTTCTGAATATCCCTCCTTTACATATCAGATGGTCACTATCAGGAGTACTTTAGCAGTCTCAATTATATGGCCAATAGGAGATAGACGAAACTCCTCAAAGACAAACTTTTTTTTTCCTTGTTGATATTACACTTCTATATCTAAAAACAGGGGATGGTCTGCAAACTGCCAAAATTCAGTTAGGATCTGAAACATTCTCAGGACCATTTCCCTTTGTACCCCAGGGTTTATGGTGCTTCTGGCCCTTCCTCATGGGCCATTATTGCTGTCTTCTGCAGGAGCTTCCTCCATATCCCACTTCAAGAAAGAACCTTCATCAATTTGGACTCTTCAGAAAGGTCCCCCTACTCTCCCAGTTCCAGACATAATGTGCTCCTTGTAAGTAAACCATATGAAACATAATTCTCTGCCATGGAGCTCTGTTATCTGAAACCATCATCCTAAAACATTACTTTTTCTGGTTTTGTCTCTTCTCTATCTTCACCTCCACTGTCTCTGCCCAAGCTTCCTTGTCTCTACTTGTATCACTGAAGTATTAATAGTCCTTTCACTTCCCTCTGTGTGGCCATTATTCCTCTTCTCCCTGCTTCCCCAACTTTTTCCTCCTCCTGACCGAAGCTTCTTATTCACTATTTCATTGATAGGGACTCCAAAGTGCAAACATGGAAATGCAACTTCCTTGATGAAAAAAATCACAACTACCCTTAATCACATGCTGAAGAAAGGAGAAAGGAAAATCAGCAGCACTTTTTTAGCATCTGCAATGTGTCAGGCCTTTGCTGGTCCTGTTTTATATATGCATGTATATATAACTGCTCTACAACCTCACAACTATTTTTCAATATAATGTGTCATTATCTCAAATTTATTGTGAGGAAACTAAGGTTCATGGTGCTTGCATAATTTACCCAAGGCCATATGGCAGGTAGACTCAGTACACAGCAGCTGAGCTCTGCAGGTGTATATCTACTGCTATTTCTTTGCCACTATAAATTCTAGGTTCTGGAGGCATAGAGATGAATATGATATTTTTGCCACACCTGATTCTGAGAAGCCTACAATGAAGGAGACACTCACACTAACTAAATTATAATATGATGTGATAAGTACAAGGCTGAGTGGCAAAAACAGGGTTTGAATTTAAATCTCTCCCAATTAGACTACTGGTTGTGAATTTTTGCAAAGATGAGGAACTGTTAAATGTTAAAACTTTCCTCAAACTTTCACATGATAGTATTCCCCATTTTACTCAAGAACTATGAAATGGCAAAAGTTACAATCAATACAGTGAAGCTTTCAAATGAATGTTCATTTTATTAATCACAACAGCAACCATGTCCATTTGATCCACATCTTTGTGAGAGGCACTGTTGGTCCGTGTACAGATAGTGAGTACCTAGCCACATCTAAATTTGAGACCCCTTTGCAACAATCTTATGACTCTCCCTGGGTCTTTAGCCTGTTCGTTGGAGATAAGCACCTACATTATAGAAACCTCTGATACAATATCCCTCTTAACAGGGTTCTGCAGTGTTGACAATTAAAAGCCAGAGCAAAACATTATTTGTAGAGCATATGCCTTGGTTAGACTTTGGAAAGACTTTTGTCCCTCCTTTAACCCATCTGGGCATCCATGCACAGGAAAGGAAAAAGCAGAGAGGGAGAGAACGACTGTTATTTAGTGTCTGTTCTGTGCTGTGCTGTGCTTAGTCACTTAGTCATGTCTGACTCTTTGTGACACCATGGACTGTAGCCTCCCAGGCATCTCTGTCCATGGGGATTCCCCAGGCAAGAGTACTGGAGTGGGTTGCCATGCCTTCCTCAGGAGATCTTTCCAACCTAGGGATCAAACCCAGGTCTCCCACATTGCAAGCAGATTCTTTACCATCTGAGCCACCAGGAAAGCCCAAGAATACTGAAGTGAGTATCCTATCCCTTCTCCAGGGGAACTTCCTGACCCAGGAATCGAACTTGTGTCTTGTGAATTACAAGTGGATTCTATGCCAGCTGAGCTAGAAGCCAGGTAAATCCCTGTATGGTCCAACTCTCACATCCATACATGATACTGGAAAAACCATAGCTTTGACTATATGGACCTTTGTTGGCAAAGTGATGTGTCTGTTTTTTTAATACTGTCTACCTTTGTCATAGCTATTCTTGCAAGGAGCAAGTGTCTTTTTACTGTGTGACTGCAGTCACTGTCCACAGTGATTTTGGAGCCCAAGAAAATAAAATCTGCCACTGTTTCCAGTTTTTCCCCATCTATTTTAAGCCAGCCTTTCACTCTTCTCTTTCACCTTCATTAACAGGCTCTTTAGTTCCTCTTTGATTTCTGCCATTAGAGTGATATCATCTTCATACCTGAGGCTGTTGATATTTCTCCAGGCAATCTTGATTCCAGCTTGTGATTCATCTAGCACATTTCACATGATGTACTCTGCATATAAGTTAAACAAACAGGGTGACAAGACATAGCCTTAACGTACTCCTTTCCCAATTTTGAACCAGTCTATTGTTTCATGTTGAGCTCTAACTGTTGCTTCTTGACCTGCATACAAATTTCTCAGGAGACAGGTAAGGTGGTCTGGTGTTCCCATCTCTTTAAGAATTTTCCATAGTTTGTTGTGATCTATACAGGCAAAGGCTTTAGTGTAGTCAATGAAGCAGAAGTAGATGTTTTTCTGGAGCTCCCTTCCTTTTTCTAAGATCCAGTGGATGTTGGCAATTTGACCTCTCATTCCTCTGCCTTTTTTGTTTTGTTTTGTTTTAACTTTATTGCAGGATATTTGTTTTACAATATTGTGTTGATTTCTGCCATGCATCAACATGAATCAGACACAGGTATACATATGTACCCTCCTTCTTGAATCTCCTTCCCATTTCCCACCTTGTTCCACCCCTCTGAGTTGTCACAGAGCACCAGGTTGAGCTCCCTGTGAGTGAAAGTCACTCAGTCATGTCTGACTCTTTGCGACACCATGGATTATACAGTCCATGGAACTCTCCAGGCAAGAAAACTGGAGTGGGTAGCCTTTCCTTTCTCCAGGGGATCTTCCCAACCCAGGGATCGAACCCAGGTCTCACATTGCCCACGGATTCTTTACCAGCTGAGCCACAAGGGAAACCCTGAGCTCCCTGTGTCACACAGCAAATTCCCACTGGCTATCTCTTTTCCACATGGTAATGTTTATGTATCCATGCTACTCTCTCCATTCACCCCACCCTCTCCCTCCCACACTGTGTCCACAAATCTGTTCTCTATGTTTGCATCTCCATTGCTGCCCTGCAAATAGGTTCATCAGTACCATCTTTCTAGATTCTACACATATGTGTTAATATACAATATATGTTTTTCTCTTTCTGACTTACTTCACTCTGTACAATAGGCTCTAGGTTCATCCATCTCATTAGGACTGACTCAAATGCATTCTTTTTTAAAGCTGAGTAACATTTCATTGTATATATGTACCACAATTTCTGTATCCATTCATCTGTCAATGAATATCTAGGCTGTTTCAATGTCCTATGCTATGCTAAGTCGCTTCAGTCATGTCTGACTCTGTGCAACCCCATAGACGGCAGCCCACCAGGCTCCCCGTCCCTGGGATTCTCCGGGCAAGAATACTGGAGTGGGTTGCCATTTCCTTCTCCAATGCATGAAAATGAAAAGTGAAAGTGAAGTCGCTCTGTCGTGCCTGACTGTCAGCAACCCCATGGACTGCAACCCACCAGGCTCCTCCGTCCATGGGAGTTTCCAGGCAAGAGTACTGGAGCAGGGTGCCATTGCCTTCTCCATTCCATGTCCTAGCTATTGTAAAAAGTACGGAAAGGAACACTGGGGCACATGCGTCTCCTTCAGGTATGGTTTTCTCAAACTATATCCCCAGTAGTGGGACTGTTGGGTCATATGGTAGTTCTAGTTCTAGTTTTTCAAGGAATCTCCATATGGTTCTCCATAGTGGTTGTATCAGTTTACATTTCCACCAACAGGGCAAGAGGGTTCCCTTTTCTCCACATCCTCTCCAGCATTTATTGTTTGTAGGACCCTCAGAATAGGAGAAAATAATTGCAAACAAAACAACTAACAAAGGATTAATCTCCAAAATATACAAGCAGCCCATGCACCTCAATACCAGAAAAACAACCCAATCAAAAAATGGGCAGAAGACCCAAGCAGACATTTCTCCAAAGAAGACATACAGATGGCCAAAAAACACATAAAAAGATGCTTAACATTGCTCATTATTAGAGAAATGCAAATCAAATCTATGTATCACCCCACACCAGTCAGAATGGTCATCGTTTAAAATCCTCTGCCTTTTCTAAATCCAGCTTGCACATCTGGAAATTCTTTGTTCATGTACTGTGGAAGCCTAGCCTGAAGGATTTTGAGCAGTACCTTGCTAACATGTGAAATGAGCAAAACTTTATGGTAGTTTGAACATTATTTGGCTTTGCTTTTCTTTGGGATTGGAATGAAAACTGACCTTTTCCAGTCCTGTGGCCATTGCTCAGTTATCTAATTTTGCAGGCATATTGAATGCAGCACTTTAACAGCATCATCATTTAGGATTTGAAATAGCTCAGCTGGAATTCCATCACCTCCACTAATTTTGCTCATAGTAATGCTTCCTAAGGCCCACTTGACTTCACACTACAGGATGTCTGGCTCTAGGTTAGTGACCACACTATTGTGGTTATCCAAATCACTAAGATCTTTTTTGTATAGTTCTTCTGTGTATTATTGCCACCTTTTCTTAATTTCTTATGTGTCTCTTAGGTCCTTGCTGTTTTCTGCTGGAAGAGATCTTAAAGGCCATCTAATCTGATCTTCCTACTGGGGCAAAAAGCCACTTTCCATAGTCAATAATCATTCATTCTCAGATTGAATACCTCTAATTATAAGGAGTTTACTGTCTTATACGGGAATTCATTCATTCTTTAACAGTATTAATTATTAGGAATGTCACAATATATATATTTATATCATGTCTCCCTACTAGTACTATTCTTGTCCTCTGAAATTGTACTATTTGCATGTATTTTCTCCCTCAAATGACGTCCTTTCAGCTATCTGATAAAAGACTGAGAAATTAAGCAGTCATTTACAAAAGGCATTGTGGGACCTTAGGAATGCCCACTGATTTCTAGGATCAAAGCTGAAAAGGCAGATTTAGCTGCAGAGGCAGCTGGTAGAAGCAGTTAGGTTCGGTAACCAAGAGACTGGCAAATGTGAGCTGAACCCTAGAAGGCACCAGAACTCCAGGTGATGGAAAGCAACAGAGGGTGCCGAGGTGGCACTTTACCCTTATGGCAGGGCAAGGCAGCACAGGCAAAAATATGGTGTTAAAAGGAGCAGTCCAGCAACCTTGAAGGATAAAGTGCAAAATAGGACATAGAATGGTAAAGGTGAGGCCAGGCAGGCAGTCAGAAAACTGAGTGTCAGAGGGGTGAAGTGTTTGCCCAAGTTTACAGAGCTAGGCAGGGGAAGAGGCCGCTCTAGTCAAGATCTGGGTTCAAGTCTGTTTTGCTAGTCAAATAGTCTTGATACTATCTTATGGTATCTCCCTGGCAGCTCACCCTCAGTACAGCCTCAAAGTGATGATTCAAAGATTACAAATCAGATTGAGCTTTGTAGACTCACTAGAACCTTTGCAATAGGGTGGTCCCTCCATTAGCCTCCATGGTTAACTCCTAAAACAGTTTCCCACCGCGCACCCCCCACCCAACCCCTGCTTGTAACCACAAGAGCACTCAGGTCTCAGAGCTTCTGAGTTGGAGGCCCTCCAAGAAACCGCACAACTCCCTTTTCTATGATGTGCAGGATTATCAGTTGCTGTGGGTCAACATGTTCTCCTGTAAGTATATTATTTAACCAGTCAGTCTTGTGGGTCTGAAAGCGTTTTTAAAGATGATTTTCCGTATCTCTCTTCCAATCAGTTTGTTTTAAGTTTAACTTTAGAAAAATTCAATTTTTATTGTTCTAACTTACTGGGAAGCATCTCATTTTCCTCATTTTATAACATCTAAGCAAAGCTCAGGCTTTTCTATCAAAAGAGATACAAGAATAAAAGTAGGAACGCCTTCTTGACAAAACTCATGCCATGACATGGATTCCAACTGACTTTGTCAGTTCCACTTCTTGCCACTGCCCCTGAGAACAGCCCCAGTGGACTCAATCCCTTGTTCCATCTCAAAGGCCTTAGAATGGCTGAAGTTTCTCCTAACTGATTCTCTTGTCAAGGTTGGTGATTTGAGACAGTGACATTGCCAAAGTTGCACAGAAAATGAGTATCAAGGGAGAGAGGTTAGAATCTCTGGATTTTGCCATGGTTTCACCTTGAATGATGATACTCATGAGAGCTGTCAAAAAAGGGATGGAAGAAGGAAATGAATGCTCCATGTAAAGATTACCTGAACAAATGATTCCTACATTGTTACTATGGGCAACAGACTCAATATAAACATAAAAGAAAACCTCCCACCACATAGCCATGCCCAGAGTCCTTAAATAAGTAAAATATTTACTATTCCAAGCAGAGTTAATGGAAGTGACTACACTGAAAAATCAGTTAATTTCTGGGCAATGTTTTTAATTCACTCCTTCCTGATCACTTTCTTGGGGGTCATTCAATCAGCACAAAAGCTTGGCTGTCAAAGATTCCAGAAATACTCCTTTGACACAGTGCTGAACAAGACATGTGGGTTGTTTTCTATTGGCCAATCTAACAATACTTCCATACTTTCCTTTGAAATCCTTGAAATTATTTATTTTTTGTTTAGGTAAGGGGTGAAAAGGAATCTTGCCTCCTAATTTAAAAGTAGCTTCAAAACATTTTAGTTAGTTTTTCTTTTTAAGGCAGGCAGAAAAGAAAAAAAACTTAACTAGATAAGCATGAAGCAAGGCTGGATAATAAATATCTGGCCCACACATAACTATTAAAGATCATTGGTTCTCTTTTAAATTAAACTGCAGGAGGGTCACCTTGATTACATCCCAGACACAAATAGCTATAGGCTTTGGTTGTCACGTCCAGAACCCATGAAGGATGAAAGGAACCAGAGCTTGGAAACCAAAAAATGAATCTCTAAAGAACTGAAATATGCTTTCTTGTTCCCTTCTGCTTTTGCTGGTCACACTTGCCTATATGAAATGGCTTCACTGTTTCTCCAATCCCTACCCACCATTATGTAGTGGAATGAGCATGGACTTTGTCATCATGAACACTTGATGTGAACCCTAACTATACTACTTGCCAGCTACTTTCTTTGGGTAAGTTGCTTAACCCCTTTTAGGTTCAAATTCTCCCTTAGTAAAAGAGGAATAAGAATAGCTATTGCTGAAGATTATAGAGAAGATTAAACTAGAAAACATCTATGACAGAGTTTAACACAATTCTTAGCATGTAGCATGTGCTCAGTTAAATACTTCTCTTCTTCCCTCTTGCCACCATATTAGCCACCTCAACATCCACTGGTTGTTCTAAGAATACAGCGAATCTATCGTCAGCAGATATGATGCCTTGGTATTAGAAGAACCCCCCTCTGTCCTACTCTGTTATTCTCCTCAAAGAGGGCTGGCTTTTGGTGCTATAAAAAATGTAGGTTTGTATCTCAGCTCCTCTTATTCCAAGCTGTGTGAAATCAGGGAGATCACTGAACTTTTCAGAGGTTCTGGTTTGTCATCATTAAATAAAATTGTTACCTATGCCATAGATTTGATGTGCTGTGAAGATTAAATAAATGGAAAGCATGTTGTGAAGAACTTGACCTATTACAAACAAACTGTAGCTTTTACAGCTAATTACTAATAATCCATTATAGTTCCTTTGTCTGCCCAGTCTAAACTAAATGTAAAGGGCAGAGAAAAGAAAAAAGAAAAAAAAACACCCCAAACAGAAACACTTGTTCCTTGTCCTCCAGAAGCTCACAGTCAGGAACAAGGAGTTCAGTAAAATAAGTGCTAACGTATACTGGGGGAGGAGTCTTGGAAATAAATTTAGAGAGCTCTCACACAGTGCACTTAGTTCTCAAGGAGTTTCATTGCATAGTAAACAATGAAGGATAACCATTCCGGCTTCATAAAATATTTTTGTTTCAAAATAAAAAGCAGTTAAATCTAAGCATATTAACTCGATCTAACAGTTACATCCAACTCTGCAATGATGGGATTCCCTATTCAACATCTTCTATCGTTGACAGAGTTCATTGCCTTCAGTTCAGTTCAGTTCAGTGGATCAGTAGTATCCAACTCTTTGCGACCCCATGAATTGCAGCACGCTAGGCCTCCCTGTCCATCACCAACTCCCAGAGTTCACCCAAACCCATGTCCATCAAGTCGGTCATGCCATCCAGCCATCTCATCCTCTGTCTTCCCCTTCTCCTCCTGCCCCCAATCCCTCCCAGCATCAGAGTCTTTTCCAATGACTCAACTCTTCGCATGAGGTAGCCAAAGTACTGGAGTTTCTGCTTTAGCATCAATCCTTCCAAAAAAATCCCAGGACTGATCTCCTTTAGAATGGACTGGTTGGATCTCCTTGCAGTCCAAGGGACTCTCAAGAGTCTTTTCCAACACAACACCTCAGAAGCATCAATTCTTCAGCACTCAGCTTTCTTCATAGTCCAACTCTCACATCCATACATGATCACTGGAAAAACCATATCCTTGACTAGATGGACCTTTGTTGGCAAAGTAATGTCTCTGCTTTTGAATATGCTCTTTAGGTTGGTCATAACTTTCCTTCCAAGGACTAAGCATCTTTTAATTTCATGGCTGCAATCACCATCTGCATGATTTTGGGGCCCAAAAAAATAAAGTCTGACACTGTTTCCACTGTTTCCCCATCTATTTCCCATGAAGTGATGGGACCAGATGCCATGATCTTCGTTTTCTGAATGTTGAGTTTTAAGCCAACTTTTTCACTCTCCTCTTTCACTTTCATCAAGAGGCTCTTTAGTTCTTCATTTTCTGCCATAAGGGTGGTGTCATCTGCGTATCTGAGGTTATTGATATTTCTCCCGGCAATCTTGATTCCAGCTTGTGCTTCTTCCAGCCCAGCGTTTATCATGATGTACTCTACTCTGCACATAAGTTAAATATGCAGGGTGACAATATACAGCCTTGACGTACTCCTTTTCCTATTTGGAACCAGTCTTTTGTTCCATGTCCAGTTCTAACTGTTGCTTCATGACCTGCATATAGGTTTCTCAAGAGGCAGGTCAGGTGGTCTGGTATTCTCATCTCTTTCAGAATTTTCCACAGTTTATTGTGATCCACACAGTCAAAGGCTTTGGCATAGTCAATAAAGCAGAAATAGATGTTTTTCTCGAACTCTCCTGCTTTTTCCATGATCCAGCGGATGTTGGCAATTTGATCTCTGGTTCCTCTGCCTTTTCTAAAACCAGCTTGAACATCTGGAAGTTCTCGGTTCATGTAGTGCTGAAGCCTGTCTTGGAGAATTTTGGAGCATTACTTTACTAGCATGTGAGATGAGTGCAATTGTGTGGTAGTTTGAGCATTCTTTAGCATTGCCTTTCTTTGGGATTGGAATGAAAATTGACCTTTTCCAGTCCTATGGCCACTGATGAGTTTTCCAAATTTGCTGGCATATTGAGTGCAGCACTTTCACAGCATCATCTTTCGGGATTTGAAATAGCTCAACTGGAATTCCATCACCTCCACTAGCTTTGTTCGTAGTGATGCTTTCTAAGGCCCACTTGACTTCACATTCCAGGATGTCTGGCTCTAGGTGAGTGATCACACCATTGTGATTATCTTGGTCGTGAAGATCTTTTTTGTTCAGTTCTTCTGTGTATTCTTGCCACCTCTTCGTAATATTTTCTGCTTCTGTTAGGTCCATACCATTTCTGTCCTTTATCAAGCCCATCTTTGCATGAAATGTTCCCTTGGTATCTCTAATTTTCTTGAAGAGATCTCTAGTCTTTCCCATTCTGTTGTTTTCCTCTATTTCTCTACATTGATTGCTGAGAAAGGCTTTCTTATCTCTCCTTGCTATTCTTTGGAACTCTGCATTCGGATGCTTTATCTTTCCTTTTCTCCTTTGCTTTTCGCTTCTCTTGTTTTCACAGCTACTTGTAAGGCCTTCAGAGGCCCCCAAATTCTCACTGAAAACTTTCATCTTCTGGAAAGTACAAGTCCATAGGGAACAACAAGATAGCTCTCTAAATTTCATTCACTTAGGGGTTCTTATCCTCTAGATATATCTTTAAAAAGAAGATTAAATTTCTTCAAAAGAAAAATTAAGATTCAGAATTTGGAAAAAAAGGAAGGATGCATTATCGATGCCTTGTGCCTTTTACCTTGCATAATATTTCCTATTTTGGGTAGCATTTTACCATTTTAAAATCCACATTTTAATTTAATATCTTACTTATGACACGCAGTAAAATCTATGAGGAAAGTAGCTTTATGATTTAAAAATCTATTTTTTCACATTTTAAATTATCTTTGAATGGAATTGTGTCTTACAATCAGCATAGTATTTCTTTTCTTTCCTGAAAAGCTGATAAATCAATACCATCCTTATTAAATTGTTATATAATGCATCTTTAGGCTGCAGTCCATGGAGTCACAACGAGTTGGACATGACTGAGAGACTTCACTTCACTTTTCACTTTCATGCATTGGAGAAGGAAATGGCAACCCACTCCAGTGTTCTAGCCTGGAGAATCCCAGGCAAGCCTGGGATGGCAGAGCCTGGTGGGCTGCCATCTATGGTGTCACACAGAGTTGGACACGTCTGAAGTGACTTAGCAGCAGCAGCAGCAACATGAAAATAGTTTTTAAAACTATTTTAGATATATTGAAAGCTAAGACCCAGATAAAATGTTAAAGCCAATAATCCAGAGCAAGAGAGTGGAAGGATCAGGTCTCAAATTCCTAAGCTTCGAGTTCTGGGTAGTGGTTTTTTCACCATCCAGCTTTGACCCAGACTCAGAAGGCAGGACCACTCTTTCAAAAGGAAAATTAGAGCCCCTACTCCCCCAAGACTTGTACTTGGAAGAACTACTTTATCAGCCACAAATACCATTTGATCTTCAAGCTGGTTCTAGTGCCTAAAATTTGCATCTTTGGCTCTTTCTTTGGACTATGTAAGCAACCCCTGATACAAAAGCCACATTGTGTATTTCTAGATGTATGTGTATAATAATGTGTAGAATTCTCTGTCTCACCTCATGCCACAGAGGATTTGACACAACCCAAGGAAATATAAACCATAAGATTGTGAAATAAAAGAACACAATATAAAAATCAAGATTAAAAAAAATAGGTCAAAGCTAGAGTCAATAGAAACAGAGCACAACTGGATAGGCCATCGGTGCCCACACAGGTTGATATTGTTCAGCCATGAATTTGGCTTTGAGTTTTCCAACACCACAGTGACAATAAAGACACATTCTGTGTGTGAAGTGAAAGTGAAAGTGAAGTCTCTCAGTCGTGTCCAACTCTTTGTGACCCCATGGACTGTAACCCACCAGGCTCCTTTGTCCATGGGATTCTCCAGGCAAGAGTATTGGAGTGGGGTGTCATTTCCTTCTCCAGGGGATCTTCCTGACCCAGGGATTGAACCCAGGTCTCCTGCATTGCAGGCAGACGCTTTAATCTCTGAGTTCTGTGTGTGAAACTTACCTTAACTAAGGAAGTAAAAAAAAAAAAAAAAAAATTCCACTCAAATGAGCCCATGTGGGGTTTAAATAGGGAAAGTGATAGATGTCTTGACCAGTAATCTCAGTAAAGTGCCTAAGAGCAAACACAGACTGCTTTTTATGGTGTCCCAGATGAAATGCTAAGTGAAAGGCAACTGGATATCAGACAAAGTAGTTCAAAGCAATTTTGTCCAAGTACATGATTTTCTGATGATAAATCTTGATTCGGTAATAATTCCTACAATTTATAGAGGAATGGATGGGCTGCACACCATCCCAAAGTATTATGTCATTTAACAAAGTAACTCATTTTGATAAGAGTAGAGGGTATAGGCTGTGGTTTCTGGCAAAGGTCTAGAATATAAAAACTTCATGTTGTTTGAGGGAAGACTCAAATCCTCAAAGAGTGTGGCCAAGCTGTTGTTGTTGTTCAGTCACTAAGTCCTGTATGACTCTTCATGACCCATGAACTGCAGCATGCCAGGCTTCTCTGTTCATCACTATATCCCACAGTTTGCTCAAACTCATGTCCACGGAGTCAGTGATGCCATTCAACCATCTCATCCTCTGTCATCCAGATCTCCTCTTGCCCTCAATTTTTCTGAGCATCAGGATCTTTTCCAATGAATCAGCTCTGCACATCAGGTGGCCAAAGTATTGGAGCCTCAGCTTCAGCATCAGTCCTTCCAATGAATATTCAGAGTTGATTTCCTTTAGGTTTGACTTGTTTGATCTCCTTGCTGTCCAAGGGACTCTCAAGAGTCTACTCCAGCACCACAGCTCGAAAGTGTCAGTTCTTTGGCACTCAGCCTTTTTTATGGTCCAACCCTCACATACATACACGACTTCTGGAAAAACCACAGTTTTGACTATACAGACCTTTGTTGGCAAAGTGATATCTCTGCTTTTTAATAAACTGTCTAGGTTTGTCATAGCTATTCTTCCAAGGAGCAAGTGTCTTAATTTTGTGGCTGCAGTCACCATCCATTGATTTTGGAGCCTAAGAAAAATGAAATCTGACACTATTTCCACATTTTCCTTATCTAATTGCTATGAAGTGATAGGACCAGATGCCATGATCTTACTTTTTAAATGTTGCTTCAAGCCAGCTTTTTCACTCTCCTCTTTTACCCTCATCAAGAGGCTCTTTGGTTCCTCTTAATTTTATGCCATTAAAGTATTATCATCAGCATGTCTGAGGTTGTTCATATTTATCCCACCAATCTTGATTCCAGTTTGTGATTCATCCAGCCAAGGATTTCACATGATGTACCCTTCATATAAGCTAAATAAACAGGCCAAGCTGTACAGACACCAAGAAGCCTAAAATATCTCACCTGTCAGTGGAGATCCCACATCTACTTGAGAACCTTTAAAAGGTGAGTGCAATCACAAGATCTAGATGTCACATTTGGCTACTAATAACCTTTAATATACAGTTGACCCTTGAACAATAATAGTTTGAACTGCAAAGGTCCACTTATACAAGGATGTTTTGCAATAGTAAATACCAGAGTACTGCATGGTTCATGGTTGGTTGAATCTACAGATGCAGAGGAATCATAGATGTGGAGGGTTGACATTAAATTATATGTGTATTAACCCCTAAGTTTTTCAAGGGTAACTGTATTAGATATTGGTTTTTGAGTTTAACGAATTCAGACCTGGGCCCTGAGAACCTGCTGCTGTTGTTAAGTTGTGTCCGACTCTGTGCAACCCCGTAGATGGCAGCCCACCAGGCCCTGCCTGGGATTCTCCAGGCAAGAACACTGGAGTGGGTTGCCATTTCCTTCTCCAATGCATGAAAGTGAAAAGTGAAAGTGAAGTCGCTCAGTCGTGTCCGACTCTTAGCGACCCCATGGACTATAGCCTACCAGGCTCCTCCGCCCATGGGATTCTCCAGGCTAGAGTCCTGGAGTGGGGTGCCATCGTCTTCTCCCCCTGAGAACCTAGGACACAGAAAATAAATGTTGATGAAAGAATGAGGATAGTCTAAGAAGGTCTTAAAATTAGTTTCCCAAACTTTGGGGATGGGGGTTGAGATAAACACTGAGGAAGAGGAGAGTTATCACAGCAAGGGAAGAGGAAGTGGACTTGGCAGTATAATGGGAAGGAAGGGCTTTCTGACTTCAAATAACAGTAATGGTCTTGCCTTGTTCCTTTGGGCTTCCCTGATGGGTCAGCAGATATATAATCCACCTGCAATTCAGAAGATGCAGGAGATGAGGATTTAATCCCTGGGTGAGGAAGATCTCCTGGAGGAGGGCATGACAACCCACTCCAGTATTCTTGCCTGGAGAATCCCAAGGACTGAGAAGCCTGGAGGGCTACAGTCAATAGGGTCACATAGAGTCAGACACGACCAAGCGGCAGCACGCTCACAAGCACTTGTGGTTTCACCGGGTAGTCTAAGCTTTCCAGGCAGGTATATGCATGTGAAAACCCTCTGTCAAGCGTAAAGGTTTATATACTGTAGCCATTTTTAATTTAACTCCTCCTCAGTGGTTTTATTTTGGCTTTTGTTTCTTTAATGCTCTATTTTGCCTTTGAAATGACTTCTTACAGGACTGACTGCATAGCTTGAGAAGCCCAGTGCAAAATGCAAATGTAGGCCTCTTACTCAAAAATTAGTATGTTCCCCAGAGGGCAAGAACAGGGCATTAAGCCAAGCCTGAGGCTCTTCTAAGTGCAGGGCCCCATTAAACTGCATAGGTTTCATGTCCTGGAAGTCATCCCTAGATTCTCACTAAAACCTGGATCTAAGCAACTGCTCATTGAGTACAGTCCCGACTGGATCATTAGTAGTCTTTAATTATCAGGGAAAATCTTTTGGGGAAGTTTTACATCAGTTACATATCAGCTATTCCCATTATTCCCCTTCCCCTTTGACACATTCTCATTGACTCTGACCGCAGTACATGCTGGTGATGATGATGAATGGTGAGAGTGAGTACAGTGGTGAGAATGATGATGCCTGAAGAAGCCTTGGTTAGAGCCAGAACACTAGGTCTGGGGGCACTGGAGGAACTGGGTTCAAGGGCTGTAGGCCCAAAGAAGACTAATATGGTAGGGGGCAGTAAGGATGGCACAAAAATTTATGCTGCTTTCATGATTTTGCCCAGAACTGGTTGGTATGATAGAATTTGGGGCTTAAAAATGAGAGTTAGTGTTTCCTAAAACTAACTGATATGCTGAGAAGCCATCTCAAGGAAACCCATCAATAAAAGATGACATCAGAAATTTCTCTTTTGAAAATATCACATCCTCAACTCTCCATCCTTCCACTAGTCTGGTTACTTCATGGTCTGTCTCTACTTCTAATACATGATCTGCCATTAAATCATTGCACGGCCCAAAACTTCTTTTAACTTTTACAAATCTCAACCTTTGTTTCTGTAAAATGGGAATACTGTTTGTTATACCATCAAAAGCCAATCGTGAGGGTCAAATATGCCTCACATATAGTATACATTCAGAAAATACTGTTAAGGTGACATAAATCTGTATCACTGACACTTTCTTTTAAAGTTTAGGTCCTCTTTTTTTTTTTTTTTTTAACTTGGAAGTCTAAATAAGGTAGCTAGGAATCCATCCAAAGGACTTTAAATAAGTAGAAGAAAATTGGGAGAAAGAAAAGTAGAGAAGGAGCTTGACGGCTCACACATCTGGCCTGATTACACCAAGTTTCACATAGCCTTGGAATTCAGCACTAACAAAAATCTCAGTCTCTCTCTTCTATGCAATCAAATTGACACAAGATAGGATCTGTGACAGGTCCCATGCAGAATACTGGAGGTATACAGATGAATCAGATATAGTCTCTACTCTGGGGGTTCACTGTCCAAAACATTCTACATACAGGAGTAGAAGCAGGAAGCCTGGTTGGGATGAGTGCAAAATGCAAATGTAGGCCTCTTACTCAAAAATTAGTATGTTCCCCAGAGGGCAAGAACAGGTGATAAGAAGTTGAATCACTGAATCTTTTAATCAAGTTTCTTAGTGATAGATTCAGTGTCCACTGAGCATGTATGTGTGTGTGTATGGTTGTGTTCCCATGTACAAATGCATACTTGTATCTGTGCCTTTATCAGTATGTATCATATCTAAGAGAAGATAGAAGAAGTTATGAAAATGAAAACAAAACTGTCAGGTATAGTCAAATATGGGCTTCCCAGGAACACACTTGCCAATACATGAGATATATAAGATGCGGGTTTTATCCCTGGGTCAGGAAGATCCCCTGGATGAGGGCATGGCAATCCACTCAAGTATTCTTGCCTGGAGAATCCTTTGGACAGAGGAGCCTGGTGGGCTATAGTCAATAGGGTCACAAAAATTGGGCACAACTGAAGCGACTTAGCGGAGAAGGCAATGGCACCCCACTCCAGTACTCTTGCCTGGAAAATCCCATGGACAGAGGAGCCTGGAAGGCTGTAGTCCATGGCGTCACTAAGAGTCAGACACGACTAAGCGATTTCACTTTCACTTTTTACTTTCATGATTTGGAGAAGGAAATGGCAACCCACTCCAATGTTCTTGCTTGGAGAATCCCAGGGGTGGGGGAGCCTGGTGGGCTGCCATTTACGGGGTCGCACAGACACGACTGAAGCAACTTAGCAGCAGCAGCAGCATAGTCAATTATGCTAACTACAGAAAAATTAGGGAGGCCCTAAGACTTACTATTGTCTGCTTTCATTCACTCATTCATTCAATCAACTAACCAGAATTTACTGGGCACCAGCTGCATACCAGCCACTGGGTGCCAGGAGGTGTATGAAGATGAAGACTTAGGTACCAATCCTGCCTTCAATAATGGAATCGTATAAGTTTCATTATTACCCACTAAACTGTAACTGCCTCAAAATCAGGTACTTTATCTTTTCCATACATGGCAGTAGAAAATATTTGTGGAGCTGAACTGATAATAAAGAAAAAGAAAATGTCCTCTTTTGTATGTCACAGGATGCTCTGTTTGATACACCATTCTTTTAAAAGAAGAAAGTCACAACTGCAAAGACATATACTATTTGGTTTGTTCCATGATTGCCAGAACACAACACTAAAGCACTAGGCAGAGAAGCTAGAGAAGACTTCCAGGCTGATTAATCATGGACTTCCACTAGTCTCAAGGTGGGCCTGCTTTAGCTGACCCCACTTACCTTAATGAGGGTAGGATGTCCCGGTGGGGTGAAATTAGAGGAGCTGCCAAATTGACTTTGACATATTATGCTTATGTTAGCACAGCTCACAGAATCTGCTTAACTGGGAGTTCATTTTCAGTAAGCAAACTCTGGTGTGAGCAATCTATGACATAAGCAAACTAGATTCTCATCTAGACTGAGCCAAGACAAATGTTCCATCTCCTTGAGGCCATCAGGGCTAGTGGCCCAGTATGTTCCTGAATATGAAACAAAGTTCTGATACCAAGATAAGTTCACAACTTAGCTCTTTGACTTTGAACAATCACCTAATATTCAAGGCTGCAGTGACTTCTCCTTCAGCAGAAGATGTATTTACTAGGCTGGTGACAGGAGCCTGAAGCTCATGGTCTCTTGAAAGTGTCCCTGCTCCTGAAATGTATGCTGTTGTAGATCAACTGCTCCCTGCTTCTTCCTCACATCTTACTACTCAAACACTCAAGAACAGGAGAGGCCCCAAATTCAAAGTGACCTCTCTCCTGTGATGTCCATAGCATTTTCTCATGTGGCTTTTCAAATTTATTACCTTGTATTAGAACAGGGGAACATATATCAGTCCTGACTTCCTTAAGAGACTGCCAATTTCACAAGCATAAGGGGAATGTCGTATTCATTTTTATATTTATAAAATGCCTAGCACAGAGGCAGAATTTGGTAAATGTGCACTGATGTCATATAACATATATCTTGTGAATACCTAGTACATGCCAGGCACTGTCCTAGGTACTTGGGATACATCAATAAACAAAGCTCCCTATCTTTGTGACACTTGGAGAAGACAGGCATAAGCAACAAACACAATTTTAAAAAGCTAATTATATACATCTATTAGAACATAAAGACTATGAACAACAATAGCAACAAGTATTGACAGAGAGGATAAGAGGGATCAAGAGCATTAGGGTGGGGGCGCTTTGAAGTTTTAAAGAGGATGACCCAGATAGATGCCTTTGAAGAGAAATCTGAGCCACAACTTGGAGGTGAGAGAGTGACTATATGGTTATCTGAATTAGGAGCTTTCCAGGCAAAGGTAACAGCTGGTGCAAAAGCCCTAAGGCGGGGGGTGTCTGGCATGCCTGAGGCACAGCAAAAGGCCGGTGCAACTGCATCACTGGAGGCAAGGGGAGAAGCAGTAAGAAACGAAGTAAGTAGAAGAGTGACATGATCAGTCGTGTGTTTTGAAAAGTTCACTGCAGTGGCCCTGCAGAGAATGGACTGCAGGGGAGCAAGGGTAAAAGCAGTGGGCCAGGAGGAGGTCATTGCAGTAATCCAGAAGAAAGATGGTGGTGCCTTACACCAGTTCAACAGTATTCACAGGGCCTCAGTTGCATCTATGAGGGTATAAAGAATACAATATCGTCTCCATCTCCAGAAGCTCACAGTCAAGAGTCTGTTCATAACCTATTTCTCTGGCCTCATTGCCTACCACAGGCCCCAAGTTCTGCTCATCTTTCCCATTCCCAGCACACAGTATTCCAGCCAGCCCAAACTGGTTGTTATTTCCCAAACACACCTTGCTTTCTCATACCTTTGAAGTACCCTTTCTTTTGCCTCTGGTGACGCAGAGGTTAAAGCGTCTGCCTGCAATGTGGGAGACCTGGGTTCAATCCCTAGGTTGGGAAGATGCCCTGGAGAAGGAAATGGCAACACACTCCAGTATTCTTGCCTGGAGAATCCCACGGCTGGAGAAGCTTGGTGGGCTACAGTCCACGGGTCGCAAAGAGTCGGACACGACTGAGTGACTTCACTTTCACTTTCACTTTCACTTTCTTTTGCCCAGACCTTCATTTACCCAGTTTGCTGGGCTCACACGTTTTGACTTCAAGACTCAATTTAAATGTGACCTTTTCAGGGAAGTTTCCCCTAACAGCCTATGTGGAATCGGTCCCCCTCCTCTGTTTCCCTAGCACACTGTGCATACAGCTTATCCAGGTGCATTATAAATAGATTCCTGCTAGACTGTAAATCACAGGTACTATGACTTATTAAATGCCTACAATACCTCACAAAAGTTTTTGTCTTCATTATCTTTTTACTAAACACAGGGAAGGAGTTAGGAAGGGAGAATAGGAAAAAAAAAAAAAAAGGGAGAGAGGAAAACAGGAACTAACACAAGCCACTTTTCAAAGTTTGTCAACCTGGTCTCAAAAAAACCCTTTATATGGTCCCCCTTTTAAAGAGAAAACTGGGATCAAGTAGAGTAAGACCCACTCAGGTTCCAGGCACATTTCTCAGCAGATGCTCAGCTGCAGAAATAGTCTTGGAAACTGGGGTGGATGACATGGTCAGTGGGAGTCAGTCATCTACAAAAAATTCCTCTAATCAGAACAAGTGTCTAGATTCCTTGATCAAATGCAGAAAAGCACTTGTGTGTGTGTGTCGGGAGTGGCAGGCGGGAGGGGGGTGGGTCCTGAGCTTTGGACCCGCCTGAGCTGTAAGGGGGATACAAATGTGCTGAGAAGCACAGAGTGAGCGACTAGCCTCTGCTGTGGAGGGTGATTCAGCACTGCCTGGGGTTGAGCTGGGGAGAGGCTGAGAAGTTCTGGAAAACCAGCCGGGCCTGGTCATGGTGAAGGGTAATGTCTAAGCTTAAGAGGAATGGATATTTAAAGGGGATACTAGTTGTTGCACTGGGGGACTCATCCCACTTTCTCTCACTTAATCCTCATAATTACTCCAAAAGCTAGGCATGGCTATCTTCCGGAAGCACAGAAGTTGAGGTACAGGGACATGAAGCAACTTATCTAGAGCCAGATACATACCAGGTAGAGCCTGTATTCCCATCTGGATCTCTTTCAATCACAGCATGAAGCTACCCATGTGGCTGCTCAGCTTAGGGGTCTGACTGTGTCCTGAGGGGAGACCAAGTTTCAGATGTGGCTTTGTCCACCTTGCTACATGTGGACAATGTAAATAATGAAAACAATGAACAATGAAAATAATGCCCTCTCTCTGAGACTCATTTTTATCTTTTGTTCTTTAAGAGTTGGAACCAGGTGACCTTTACAGACTCTTCAGACTCAAATTCTATGAGAGCTATAAGAATTTTAAAGGTGCTACTTCTTCTCTCCTTCCCTGTATTCTTTCCCACCATCCTTTACACACACCCACATGCCCTCTCAAAGTGGTGTATAAAGAATCTTTTTATATTATCCAGTTTGAAAAAAGAAGCTTGACAAAGCATAGAGACTTGCGGGACTTTATCACTGTTGATTCACTCAAAACTACACACCTCCCCCACCACTTACTGCCTGATCTTCTTTGTTTATGCCAGGAAAAGCAAGCCTCCCCCTAGTAAAAGAGAGCTGCCTTTATCTTCTATAAAATTCACTCTTTTTAAACTCTACCTTGGGGTTTCAGTTACATTAAACAACCCTATTCAGCATGTAATTGGAGAAAATATAATGGAAATATTGAAATAAAAATAATATTCTCCCTAATATATTCATTTTAATTGTTCCTTTTCTTCTCATCAGAATGAGTGGGAGGTAAACCCTTCTATTTCAGTTACATCCTCTTTAAATGACTGGAGTTTTTATAGTGTGCTATTTTGTGAACAGAGATTCTTCCTTTTTTTTTTTTTTAACTCGCTTATGTTAAAACACCTCTGGGTTCAAGTTAAATCATTTTATTGTTCCAGATATACTTGATCATAAGCCAAAGAATAATAAGTATTCTGCTTATGATCCAAGTATCCTTATTAAGTGCTTATATCAAATAAAGCTTTCTGGAATTAGTTTAAAATATAGGCCTGACAACAAAAGCAAACTTTCATGGAAAGGCATTAAGTTCCAGAGGCAATGTAGGGTTTTTGTGAAAAAAGAGCAAACTGTACCAATAAATCTTATAGCAACAACATTTTGGGGGGCCACACAGCTTTAATTCCCACAACTACCTTGTAAGATGCATATTGTTAGCTCCATTTTATATCTGAGGAAACAGAAGCTTGGAGAGGTTATATAAACTGCTTAATAACCCAACAAAGTAAGTGGTGGAATCCGGCTTTTAGATGTTGGTTGCAGAGAGATGGATCAAAAAGAAAAGAGGAAGGAGTTTTTCTTCTTTGAAATCCTCCAGGATAATTAAGCTCAATAACTATTTTAAGAAACTGCTGGCAAACTGAACCCCATTCCAGACTACTCTGCCTGGTAGTTATTAGAAAGAATAGGAGATACTCTCCCTTCCAGAACTTGGAAACCGTACGGCCAACTGTAGATCTGCCTAGCTGGTGGCTGCCATGCTATGAGATGGGTGTAAGCTGCTACCAAGAAACAGACCCCAAAGAAGTTTTGTCAGGGAGGGAGTGGACAATGCAGTACCTAAATAGTATCACCAGCCCTGACTCTGATGCAAACGAGGCAAAAGTGTGTTGATACATACACATACACACACACCATACACATTATTCACCCACACCCACCTGCCCCCACCAACAAAATCACACCTACCACATACACCACACACATACATAAACTCACACATACCACATACATCATACACACACAATGGGAGAAAAAAAAAAAGAAATTAAAAAGATACTTTATACAATGTCGGTGGGAAGTAAAATGGTGCAGCCACTTTGGAAAACAGTCTAGCAGTTCTTCAAAAGGTTACACGGAATTACCATACAATAAAAGAATTCCAATCCTTGTTATATACCCAAGAGTAGTGAAAAGATTTTTCCATGCAAAAACTTATACACAAATGTTCATAGAAGCATTGTTCATAACCAAAAAAAAGTGGAAATAACCCAAATATTCATCAGCTAATTAGAGACTAAAACATGGCATATCCATAGAATGGAAGAATGGAATATTATTAGACTATAAAAAATTAATTACTGACACATATACAACATAAATGAATCTTAAAAACATTATGCTAAAGAAAAGAAGCCAATCACAAATACCACATATTGTATGATTACATTTATATGAAATGTTCAGAATAGGTAATCTTTTAGAGACAGGAGTAGGAAGTTAGTGGTTTCCTAGGGCTAGGGATTGGGGAAAGCAGAGTGGCTAATGGCTATAGGTTTCTATTTTTATTTTATTTAACAATTATAAAAATGTTCTAAAATTGATCATAGTAATGATATATAATTCTATATTAAAACCATTGCATTTTTAAATATGTGAAATTTAAATAAGTGACCTATGTGATGTGTGAATTTTAACTTAATAAAGCGGTAATGAAAATAAAAGAGGTATGATCAAACCAAGATCTAGCTGGCACAAGAACATAAATCCTAAATTTAAATATCTGCCCAACAGTGATAATCTGAGCAGTTCTGTACTCAGAATATGATGTGCATAATTTTTGTTTTGATCACTATAAGTAAATTTTAAGTTGTAAAATCAATGATAATCATTTTTAAACATTTGAAAAATAACAGAAAAGGACCCCCCAAAGGAGAAAACACCCCCAATACCCAGATAAACCATTATGAATATTCTGGTTTCTGTCATTTATATGTATACATATTTAACTTTGTTGTAAACATTCTTTTACAACAGGATTTTTAATGACTTCATCCTATGATATACAAAATTTATTAAACAATCTCTGCTAGTGAGTCTTTAGATAATTTTTAATTTTTCCCAATTATAATGAATACTGCCATGAACATTCTTAAGAGCAAATCCTTGGGCATATCTATTTCTGTTTTAATCATGAATTTGAATCCCTGAATTCAGTTGAGCAGCAGTTAAGTGTCAGCTCATATTTTGACTTCATTAATCACAGGGTAAAAAACTGTTCTTAGAAATCTCTGGTCTCTGTTCCTGGTCCAATCACTCAATTACCCTAAAAGATAAATACATGGCCACAAATAAGTTCAATCTGATCTAATTTTGATGTTTATCAATTAACATAAACTGAAAGGAAATTCATAGTGTTGATTCACAAACAAAAAGATTAGTAGCATCCCAAAGAAATAAGCTAGGCCATGAATACCAGACCACCTGACTTACCTCTTGAGAAACCTGTATGCAGGTCAGGAAGCAACAGTTAGAACTGGACATGAAAAAACACACTGGTTCCAAATAGGAAAAGGAGTACGTCAAGGTTGTATGTTGTCACCCTGCTTATTTAACTTCTATGCAGAGTACATCATGAGAAACGCTGGGCTGGAGGAAGCACAAGCTAGAATCAAGATTCCTGGGAGAAACATCAATAACCTCAGATATGCAGATGACACCACCCTTATGGCAGAAAGTGAAGAGGAACTCAAAAGCCTCTTGATGAAAGTGAAAGAGGAGAGTGAAAAAGTTGGCTTAAAGCTCAACGTTCAGAAAACGAAGATCATGGCCTCCGGTTCCATCACTTCATGGCAAATAGATGGGGAAACAGTGGAAACAGTGGCTGACTTTATTTTTTTGGGCTCCAAAATCACTGAAGATGGTGCTTTCAGCCATGAAATTAAAAGATGCTTGCTCCTTGGAAGGAAAGCTATGACCAACCTAGACAGCATATTGAAAAGCAGAGACATTACTTTGCCAACAAAGGTCCGTCTAGTCAAGGCTATGGTTTTTCCAGTAGTCAGGTATGGATGTGAGAGTTGGACTATAAAGAAGGTTGAGCACCAAAGAATTAATGCTTTTGAACTGTGATGTTGGAGAAGACTCTTGAGAGTCCCTTGGATTGCAATGAGATCCAACTAGTCCATCCTTAAGGAGATCAGCCCTGGGTGTTCATTGGAGGGACTGATATAGAAGCTGAAACTCCAATACTTTTGGCCACCTGATGAGAAGAGCTGACTCATTTAAAAAGACTCTGATGCTGGGAAAGATTGAGGGCAGGAAGAGAAGGGGACAACAGAGGAGGAGATGGTTGGATGGCATCACCGACTCGATGCACATGGGTTTGGGTGGACTCCAGGAGTTGGTGATGGACAGGGAGGCCTGGCGTGCTGCAGTTCATGGTGTCACAAAGAGTCGGACACAACTGAGCAACTTAACTGAACTGAATGTGGACGTGGAGCCAACTCTTCCAGCTATTGAGGAAAATCCTTGCTTTCTGCTTTTTCCTGCACACACAGCCAGACATCATTTCACAACTTTCTTTATCATTAGATATGGCCTTAAACTACATGTTAGCCTATGGAATTGGACCAAAACTGTTATGAGCTACTTTCAGGACTGCTAATGAAAAGCTCCCACGTGGGATCTTGCTACCTCTTTTCCCATCTAGCTAGTTGGAATGGAGGTGATGCCCAGGTAACCCTGAAACTATTTATTCAAGATAACAGTCACTCTGAGTCTCTGAATGGCTGTATACTTAAGAGATGCCCTGTCCATTTGTTCATTATGAAGAAAATAATTGCACTTGCTTTGATCCATTAGACATTTCAATCTAACACAATAATTCAGTTAAGTTGCTCCGTCATGTCTGACTCTTTGCAACCCCATGAACTGCAGCATGCCAGGCCTCCCTGTCCATCACCAACTCCTGGAGTTCATCCAAACCCATGTCCATTGAGCCAGTGATGCCATTCAACCATCTCATCCTCTGCCATCCCCTTCTCCTTCTGCCCTCAATCTTTCCCAGCATCAGGGTCTTTTCAAATGAGTCAGCTCTTCACATCAGGTGGCCAAAGTATTGGAGTTTCAGCTTCAGCATCAGTCCTTCCAATGAACATCCATCCTTTAGGATGGACTGGTTCAATCTCATTGCAGTCCAAGGGACTCTCAAAAGTCTTCTCCAACACCACAGTTCAAAAGCATCAATTCTTCAGCACTCAGTTTTCTTTATAGTCCAACTCTCACATCCATACATGACCACTGGAAAAATCATAGCCTTGACTAGATGGACTGTTGTTGACAAAGTAATGTCTCTGCTTTTCAATATGCTGTCTAGGTTGGTCATAACTTTACCCCAATATATACAGACACTGTGGCATGACAGAAACTTATGCCCTTAAGAAGCTTACAATTTTATAGGGGAAGGAAGTTAACTTCATATGAATATAGGACATAGTATATGATAGGAGGAATACAAGGAGCATTCTCCGATCTCATCTTAGTGATTCTAGTGATGATTCTTTCCCCAAAGAAACAGCATCTAATTTGAGGCCTGATGCAAATATGGAAGTTAACCAGGAAAAGGAGAAGGAAGGGGAAAAAGAAGCATATTCCAAGCATAAGAAGAGTATTTGCCTCAGTAAAAGTCTGAGTATTCAGAAAGAACCCTGGGGTATAGGATTTCCACAGGTAGAGAAAGGGATGAGACATTCTTGGTAGAAAGAACAAATAAAGTGTGTAAGAGGGTGGGCTGTATACCTTTGGGGTACATGGCAAGTACAAGGTGGCTGCTGGAGCTCAGATGATGATGTGGTTGTTCAGTTCAGTTCAGTCACTCAGTCGTGTCTGACTCTTTGTGACCCCATGAACCACAGCACCCCAGGCCTCCCTGTCCATCACCAACTCCCGGAGTCCACACAAACCTATATCCATTGAGTCTGTGATGCCATCCAACCATCTTGTTAAATACATTGACTCATGCCAGATGACTGGAATAGGGACATAGACAGGCAGGAGAGAGTCTAGATTGAAGAGCCTAGATTTCTGTACAAGACAGAAGCTAACTACTGGAAGAATAAGAAAGTCCCAGCTGTAAGGAAGCGTCAGCACCAAGGAGCATTCTCCGAGTATCTGGTCAACGAGAAAGACCAGAAAGAGTTTTAGAAAGAGTTTTAAATTAAATCAACAATTACCTACTGAGCATCTACTGTCTGTTAAGTACTGTCTAGGTACAGAAGGTACAGCAGTAAACAAAGACTAACCTCATGAAGCTTCCAATTCAATGGATCTAGAAAGAGAAAGCTGAGTTTTCAGTTCTGATAGAGTATAGGGCTAATCTTTTATTTAATATATTTTTAATGCATCATATCTTACAGAGTGATTTTATATATCCAAAGGTTGATGTTTATAATTACAATAACCTTTAGGCAGCAAATAGCACAGGTTTGATCCCTGGCACAGGAAGATGTCCTGGATTAGGAAATGGCAACCCACTCCAGTATTCTTGCCTGGAAGATTCCATGGACAGAGGAGCCTGATGGGCTACAGTCCATTGGGTTGCAAAGAGTCAGACATGACTGAGCACACATTTCTCACATGCACAGTATTTTATCTATTTTAGAATTAAGTTCAATGATATGAGGTAATATAGTACAATAATAATTGCCGCTATTTCTGGACCCATTACTGTACATCAGGTGCTTCCAGTAAAGTGATTCACATATATTCTATTAAATCTTCAAAACCATCCTGATAAACAGGATATTCTTTTTCATAAGAAAACAAGGACTCAAGTCAATGTCAGCTAAAAACTGAATCTAAACTGCTGAATATATTCTATTTGCCCCTCTGTAACACTCTTCATCCTTCTCTACCCTTGTCTCTGCCTGAGATGGCTGACCTCTATGGATTATATCAACTGCATTCTGAGCTTCTGGCTTCTATTTAGGTCCTCCTGTGGGGACATCTAGAGTCAGGAAAGTGGCAGAGGTATTTATTTCTCTGGATCTCTTCCTGTAAAGTCATCTAAGGCTGGCTTTTCTCTTGATAGAAGGTCACTACTACTTTCAAAGCGGCATACTCTATACAACTCTCCCTTTCTAGGTTACAATAACCCCTTCCTGTTGTGACAATTTGATGCTTCTAGCCCCAAGCTTTTGCACTATCCTTTGTGGTTCTACCCCATCTACTTTTAATATAATGGTAAATCTTCCACAAATTATCCTAACTTGGGTGTGCCATCTGTTTCCTTTTGGAAGTCTCAATGAAACACAATCCTGTGAATATACAAGAATCTGCATTTTCATTCATTTCTTCAACCTCTCAAGAGGTCCTGGGTCACTCTGAGATGTAGCACTAACCCTCCAGCTATAGTAGATGTGAGCTCTAGCTGCCCAAAGCATGATTTCACAGCATCCTCTGCCTTCTCTCTCATGGGGTTATCGTCCTCTGGTGGTTCATTTCCTTGAGGCCTGGATCATGAGTCCTGACAGACACCTCAGGACCAGAGAGTGGTGAATGTAGTCTGGAGCATTGCTGGTCAGTTTTACCAACAGAGATTTCCTCCATGAGTTCCTTCAGAATTTAATTTATAAGCTATTCATTTGAATTTCTGGCTTAAAGGCCATGTAAAGGCATGATTTGTAGCTTTTTCCAGTTTTCATGGTATAAATATGTGACAATTTCAAACTAAAACTACCAATGGTTTTAGAAGCAGTTCACAAAATTGCTGAAAACCTAATAATGAGCTTCTGCAAGTGGATAGGTGAAGCTCTAGTACACAACTGTCACAGGTGATTGGTAAGGTGATTGGTAAGGTTATATATCCATCTGTCTCACCTTTTAATAAGAATTTCACTCTTGGTCATAGCCTGTATTTCCAAACACCTCTTACTCTCTCACCTCCAGTGTCTTTTCCAATCTCAATAATAATCTGGGAGGTCAGAAGGAGAGGGTACATTATATTCATTTTAGTAAATGAGGAAACTTGGTCCTGTGAAAGTGATATGATTCACGCCAAATGTAAGTAAATTTTTAACATCATCTAAGAAGCTATTGTTTTATTTTTAATAAATATTAACTTTATTTTTCACAAATAAAAAGTTGTAGAATATCTAAAAATACAAAAAAAACTCTGAAGAAATAAAAACCTACCATAATCCTACCATCTAAAGATACCCGTTAACAGTATCATGTATGTATTTAATATATAGGCTTTGCTGGTGTCTCAGATGGTAAAGAATCTACCTGTAATGCAGGAGACCCAGTTTCAGTCCCTGGGTTGGGAAGATCTTTTGGAAAAAAGAATGGCTACCCACTCCAGTATTCTTGCCTGGAGAATTCCATGGACAGGTACAAATATATATATACATACAT
The DNA here is from genome assembly GCF_029407905.1 of Bubalus kerabau. Lineage (NCBI taxonomy): Eukaryota > Metazoa > Chordata > Mammalia > Artiodactyla > Bovidae > Bubalus > Bubalus kerabau. The sequence continues at coordinate 97,501,507 of NC_073629.1, read as the reverse complement.
ACATTTCATATATTATCACAATTATATATAGTATTATACCCTACTTTTTACTTTATATTAGATCAGCATTTTCCTATATTATTATTAGCTACTGGAAACTATTTTTAATGCCTACATCTGATGCTGGGAGGGATTGGGGCAGGAGAAAAAGGGGACAACAGAGGATGAGATGGCTGGATGGCATCACTGACTCGATGGACAAGAGTTTGAGTGAACTCTGGGAGTTGGTGATGGATAGGGAGGCCTGGCATGCTGCGATTCATGGGGTTGCAAAGAGTCGGACACGACTGAGTGACTGAACTGAATTGAACTGAATGGCAGCAGCATGGCTAAGGGTCACACTGAGGCAGATTCTTTGCACTATGCCCCTGAGTAGTTATGACAACCTTTTCTGAGCCTGGGTTTCCTCACCTGGAGGTGATGACCTCTGGCTTTCCTACCTCCTGGAGCTACTGTGATGATACTGAGAGAGTTAATTCCTAGGCAGGTTGATAAGAAGTCTGGGGTCCCCAGAAAAGAACAAATGACTTTTTTTTTTCCCCTACATTGCTTAGTCTTAGTCACATAAAACTTTTTTTCTTTAAGCCTGGAACTGATGATTACACAACAAAAACTCAGTTTAAACTCTACTAAGGATTATATAACAACAATATAACAACAAATGTATCCTGCTTGAGGACAGTTTCTCCTTCCTGAAAACTTTCTGGCTAATTCTGTTATCTTAAAATGTAAATTATGGGAATGGGTCTAGTAAGATCTTTACAACCTTGAGACATTCTTTTGATTTATTATAACTAATTAAAGTATATAACTCCCTTGCTAACACTAGTGAGGGAGGCACTCTCCGTCCCCCTTCTGATGTCTATGTCAGAAGCTTTCTCTGTCTGTTTTCATACTTTAATAAAACTCTGAAACACAAAGCTTTTGAGTTATCAAGACTGGTCCCTGGTCTCGAAGCTAAATCTTCTTCTTCAGAGATCAAGACTCCAACACTGTTCACCGTAAGCTATCAATACCATGATGCAAAATCATTTTGTAACAATACAGTGCTATGAGACTGTTTCATATTGTGCCCAAAGTGTTAGAGGTACTGGGTTCAAATCTCTGGCCCTTAGTTTTATCATGTGCACAATGAAGGCTTTTTGCTAGGTAATCACTAAAACTTCCTTCTAGGACATTGATAGGGCATATCACAAACACTGGGTCTTCTCCCTCAAGTCCTGCTCTGTCTAATGTGAAAGAGATCATTCACGCTGCACATCGCACACTGTCTGTATTGTCTGAAGTGAGTTAATGGCAACCATCACTGATTTTGCCCAAAGGCAATAGTTCAGTTTCAACTGTTTGACTAGAAAGCCAGTGGGTTTTTTTCCCTACACCAAGCTATCATATTTCAGTCCCTTTTCTTGGAGTAAAAGCAAAGGGAGGCAGTGGGGCAGCATGGAAGAAAGTTATGGGCCTGCTAGTCAGTCTTGCATGGATGCCAGACTTTGTACTGCCCTAACTTGCTGTATGAGCAAGTCACATATCCTCCTCATGACAGACACGACAGAGTCAGGTTTAAATTCAGATCTCTTCAAGCCATTACTAAGCTCTTAACTATTACTAAATTAGAATAGAGAAAATGGGTTAAGATTTAAATTAGTGACTCTGTATTCATATCCCAGCTCTGCCACTTACTAGCATTACTAAACTATTAGAGCAGTTACTTAATCACCCTGAGCCTCAGTAGTCTCATTTGTAAAATTGATAAAGTGATAGATGCCCTTTCCAAAGTTCTGAGAGAACCAAAGAAACTAGCACAGTGTATGAAAGCTGTTTATGATAGAATGATGTGCATTAATCTTGAATTCCATACAAAAAGCCTAGAATCCTAGTAATTTAGTCCATAATATGACTTTGAGGGGATTTTGGAAGGCACCACCTTCTGGTTCATTGATCAGCAAATTCTCATTAACTCTCACTCATTTCCCCGTTTGGGTCATTGTCCCATGACCAGGATTGTAGTATGGATTTTTTCTTTTCCTCTTCCTTTCTATGCTTCTTACCATTTGAGTATTGAGATTAAAACAATACCAGTAACTATAACACCTGGCCAGCATTCCCTATAATTTAATTGGGAACACATACTGATAGGGTCCACCCTCCCTCTCCATGTGTCCCTGACAGGGGGCCATTCTCCTTTAATTGAAGCAGCTCCAGAACTCTTCATATGCTGACAGCCCTCCATTGTTGGATAGCTCCTATTGGTAGGATGCACCATATAAAACTAAATGGTTAGAAGTTGGTAGAAGTTGTTGCAAAGCTCAAAATTCTCAAGCTTTATTTGAAGACAATGTGGCAGCAGCAAAGAAAGTGATAGGCCTATAAGTTAGTCACATGTGGGCTCCAGGCTCTGTTGGCATTTACTTATTGTATGATTTTGGGCAACTCATCTGTCTTCTTCTGGTTGCTATTCTCCAATCTGAAAGACTGTGGATAATAACCTTCTATATAAAGAGGGGAGGAATGTCAGTGTATCTCTCGTAAACAAAATTCAACTCAGATCACTCATAAGGGAAGAGGACAAGAGCATATCATCTTTGGTGGAAATAAGCGAGAATGGTTCACACCTTGTCTGAGTACCACACTTGCCTGGGCAAGAACTCTCCAGGCAGCACAGTGTGAAGATCATCCAGGGTGGACAAATTTGCTGGGTCCTATGGAAGAAAAGAGAACAGAGAGATTATATAACTTACTCCTGGTTCATTCCAAGAATTAGAAGATCCAGAGATGGAATATATTTTAAAGTCTGTTTTATCTGATATGAGTATTGCTCCTTGGTTTTCTTTTGATTTTATTTGCATGGAACACCTTTTTCCATTCCTCACGTTCAGTCCATATGAGTCCCTAGATACGAAGCAGGTCTCTTACAGACATCATGTATATGGATCTTGCTTCTGTATCCATTCAGTCTATGTCTTTTGGTTGGAGTATTTCATCCATTTGCATTTAAGGTAATTACTGATATATATGTTCTTATTTGCCGGGAGCCGGCATATTGCATATTGAGTGCAGCACTTTCCACAGCATCATCTTTCAGGATCTGGAATAGCTCAACTGGAATTCTATCACTGCTGGGAGCCAGTGTGAGGAACTCCGCCCATGACAAAGGTCATGAGGAAGGAGGCTCGGCACATGCAAAGGCGGGATCGAGCCTCAGGAGTCTCCCTGGAAATTCTCGAGCATCTACCCCCCAAACCAGAGTCTGCCTACTTTCTGCTTTGTGCTTTCACCTACACCTCTGACTTTATGGGGGCTGTCCCCCACTACCTCTCTCTGAAAAAAGAGTTAGCTTACAGCGCCAGTTAATAATTCCTGGGTGTGACAGTGTTTCAACCTACAAACTCCTTTGGAAATCCTCTAGCCTGCCTGAATAGGTTTTCCGGCCACATGTGATTGTTCAGAGCCTCCCAACTGTGAGAGGCAGGAGATGTTCTAAACTGTCTAAACACAGATTCTTTTGAGTAGTTAAAAGATTGATTAGAAATTGTATTGGTGAAGGGTTTTTCACTTATTGAGCCAATGTTTGCTGCTAAGTCTCCATACTCCTTACCTACTGTGTCCTTGGCAGTGTATTGATTGATATAATGGGTGTATAGAAATGTAAAATGCAGCTTTGTCCAATGCTTTTTTGGAGGCTGGTGCCTGACTTTGGAATAATCACCTTTAGAGGAAAATAAGTTTCTTAAAATGTTAACAGGCCTCCTGGCCAGAAGATGATGTCAATCACCTGAACTTTTGCATATGATAAGTTTGAAAGCCTGGCTTCGATTAGGACCAGGAACTGCTGTCCTTGCATGACTCCACCCCTTCCCCCATTATCCTCTATGCACAACTTAAGGTATAAAAACTACTTTGGAAAATAAAGTGCGGGCCTTGTTCACTGAAACTTGGTCTCCCCATGTCGCTCTCTCTCCCAAATTCTGGCTGAGTCTCCATCTGGAGCGCAGAACCCGCCATGCTTGCTAATCATGCCTGGGCTTCTAAGATCCGACCGGGGAGGCCTCAGAGTCTCCTCTCCTTCGGGAGAACGGAAGGATGCCTGCGGCCTACGTAAGTGGTGCAAACTTCTTGTCTTGAAGTTTTATTGGTCTCCCGTGTAAACCAAGCTACTCAGCCTCTTTTCTCCACTGAATTTTCCTACTGAGCTATCCTCATTCTATTACTCTTTGTATCCTTAATTAAAGTGTAATTAAGCAGTTGTTTCCTGACCCTCGCCTATGCCGTCTCTCCTTCGAATACCCTGGATCAGCCGGGGCTGGACCCCGGCACTTATTGACATTTTATTGTTTTTGGTTTGTTTTTGTAGGTCTTTTTCTCCCCTTCCTCTTTTGTTCTCTTCTTTTGTGATCTGAAGACTACCTTTAGTGTTGTGTTTAGATTGCACTTTCTTTTTTGTGTGTCCATCTATTGTAGATTTTTGGTTTGTTGTTGCCATGAAGTGTTGATACAGCAGTCTCTATATATACAAGACTGATTTAAGTTGTTGATCTCTTAATTTCAAATGCATTTGTAATACCTTGCATTTGTACTCTTCTCTTCTCATGTTTTCTGGTTTTGATATCATAGCATATGGATGATTTCCTATGTTTACTGTATGTTTGCCTTTACTGATGAGCTTTTCAGTTCATAATTTTCTTGTTTCTAGTTGTGGTCTTTTCTTTTCCACCTAGAAAATCTCCTTTTGTGGTGCTGAATTCTCTTAGCTTTTGCTTGTCTGAAAAGCTTGTGGTTTTTCTGTCGAATCTGAATGAGAGCCTTGCTGGGTAGAATATTCTTGGTTGCAGGTTTTTCCTTGTCATCATTTTAAATATATCCTGCCAGCCCCCCTCTGGCCTGCAGAGTTTCTGTTGAAAATCAGCTGATAAACTTATAAGGATTTCCTTCTGTGTTATTTGTTGCTTTTGCCTTGTTGCTTTTAATATTTTTTCTTTGTATTTAGTTTTTGTTAGTTTGACTGATATGTGTCTCAGTGTGTTCCACCTTGGATTTATCTTGTATGGTAATCTATGAGCCTCCTGGACTTGGGTGACTATTTCCTTTCCTTTAGGTAAGTTTTTGACTATAATCTCTTCCAATATTTTCTCAGGCCCCTTCTCTTTTTCTTCTTCATCTGGGACTCCTATAATTTGAATGCTGGTGTGCTTAATATTGTCCCAGGGGTCTTTTTTACTCTTTCTGATATTATAAGAATCCTTCTTTATTACCTTTTCTGTTTCAAGAACTTTGCATAAGAGTAGGTCTGCTAGTGAAAAATATTCTTAGTTTTTGCTTTCATCACAAATGTCTTAATTTTCCCTTCATGCTTGAAAGATATTTTTGTTAGATATAGAAGTCTGGGTTGACAGCTATTTTCTCTCAGCATTTGAGAAACATTATATCACTTCCCTTTGGCTTAGTTCTTAGTACTTTCAAGATTCCTTTGTCCTTAGTTTCCAAAAGTTTAACTATGATACTTCTTGGCAAAGATTTCCCTCAGTTTTTCCTTTTTGGGGTTTTTCTGGTTACTCAGTCCCTCAAATCTATAGGTTTACATCATATTTTCAAATCTGAGAAGATTTCCACCATTTAAAATACTTTTTTCAGTCTCACTCTCTCCTTTCCTTCTGATTCTAATGAATTAAATGCTAAATTTATTGTCCCATCAGTCCCCAAGGCTCTGTTCATTTTTATTGATCTATTTTTTTTCTCTGTTGTTCAAAGGGGTAACTTCTATTGTCCCATCCTAACATTTATTTAATCCAGATTCCTCAAGGAGTCTGACATCATAGAGAGAAGGGTTCATTACTGACCAGCTGGAATGAAAGTCTCAGTTCCTTACTTTTCTCTGACACCACCTGGCTGGGGGTTTGAAGCAAAAATGGAAGTTTAAGCTTCCTGCTTGACATTTGTTGGTAAGGGAGAAAGTGGGGCTACAGGTTTTTGGTTCCCCCCCCCCCCACCCATAGTATTTGATTAGAGTAAGTAACTATTGTCCCAATGTTTTTGTCTTACTGGGCTGCCTTTTTCTTGTGCTTTGTTTAGCCCAAACAGGCTTCTGGGAAGGACTGTTTTGTGCCTGTGCCCATTGGTATTTCCAGGTTGCTGGCTTCTTAAGCAACCATTCTGCCATTTATGAGGCAACAATAAGACCCAGGATTCTCACCACTATATCATATCCCAAGCTCTGAGACACCTAGACATTCTTCCCTCATTACCTCACCTTTCAGAGTGATTCTATGTTTGTTCCATAAGTGAATGCAATGGCCACAAGATTGGAAAGAGTCAGTTTTCATCCCAATCCCATAGAAGGGCAACGCCAAACAATATTCCACCTACCATACAATTGTGCTCATTTCACATGCTAGCGAGATTATGGTCCAAATCCTTCAAGCTAGGCTTCAGTAATATGTGAACCGAGAACATCTGGATGTACAAGTTGGGTTTTGAAGAGGCAGAGGAACCAGTGATAAAATTGCCAACATTTGTTGGATCATGGAGAAAGCAAGGCAAATCCTGAAAAACATCTACTTCTGCTTTATTGACTATGCTAAAACCTTTGACTGTGTAGATAACAACAAGCCATGGAAAATTCTTAAGGAAATGGGAGCAAACCACATTACCTGTCTCCTGAGAAACCTGTATGTGGTTCAAGAAGCAATAGTTAGAACTGGACAAGGAACAACGGACTTGTTCCAAATTGAGAAAGGAGTTCAACAGGCTGTATATTGTCACCCAGCTTATTTAACTTAAAGCAGACTACATCATGCGAAATGCAGGGCTGGATGAATCACAATCTGGGAGAAACATCAACAACCTCAGATATGAGGATGATTCTACTCTAATAAAAAGTGAAGAGGAATTAAAGAGCCACTTGATGAGAGTCAAAGAGGAGAGTGAAAAGGCTGGCTTAAAACTCAACATTCAAAAACTAAGATTATGGCATCCTGTCCCTTTGCTTCATAGCAAATAGAAGGGGAAAAGTGGAAAGAGTAAAGATATTATTTTCTCGGGCTAAAATGTCACTGCAGATGGTGACCATTGTCATGAAATTGATGCTTATTCCTTGGAAGAAAAGCTATGACAAACCTGGACAACATATTAAAAAGCAGAGATATCACTTTGCAGGCAAATGTCCATATACTCAAAGCTATGGTTTTTCCAGTAGTCATGTACAGACATGAGAGTTGGATCCTAAAGAAGGCTGAACACTGAAGAATTGATGCTTTCAAACTGTGGTGCTGGAGAAGATTCTTGAGAGTCCCTTGGACAGTAAGGATATCAAACCAGTCAATACTAATGGAAATCAACCCTGAATATTCATTAGAAGGACTAAGGCTGAGGCTAAATTTCCAATATTTTGTCTACCTGATGTGAAGAGTCAATTCATTTGAAAAAAAAACTTGATCCTGGGAAAGAATGAAGGCAAAAGCAGAAGAAGGAAGCAGAGCATGAGATGGTTAAGATAGGATCACTGGCTCAATGGACAAAAATTTGAGCAAACATTGGAAGATGGTGGAGGATAGAGCAAACCAGCCTGCTGTAGTACATAAGGTTGCAGAGAGTCGGACATGACTGAGTGACTGAACAACATAACTCCCCAGTCTTTCTTCTTAGAATTTCATGCTCCAATCACATTGAACTTTGTTTATCAAAGATATATACTTCACACATATCTCTGCCCACTATGATCTAACTTTTACTCACCTTTCAGCTGTCACAATAAATAATATTCCTAAATAAGGTCTCTTATCCTTGAAGCAGACTAAGTCTTATATGCTATATAGCATGCCAAATAGGCCTCACAGGTGGCTCAGTGGTAAAATATCTGCCTGCCAATGCAGGAGATGCAGGACATAGGGATTTGATCCCTGGGTCTGGAAGATTCTCTGAAAGAGGAAATGGCAAACAACTGAAGTATTCTTGCCTCAAAAATGCCATGGATAGAGGACAGGCCAGTCTGTGGGGTTGCAAAGAGTCTGATACAACTGAGTGATTGAACACATGCAAGTTCAAGCATGCTGATCTCCCTCTTGTTTTAATGATTATCATATTTATCAGATTACATATTTAATGTCTAGCCCTTTAGAGAACAGTAACCATATTTCTCTTGTTTTATTCTAATACCTTACATATTCCCTGGTACACTGTGACCGCTTAGCAAGCATTTGTTGGCAAGCTGAAGGAAGGGAGAAAAGAATAAAGGAAGGAAGAGAGGAAGGAAGGTGAAAGGGAAGAAATGAAGGAATAACAATTATTCAGTCAGTTTTGGGTGAGAGAGGAAAATAAAAGAACTAGTCAGAAATTTTACTGAATAAGATCCTTGAGATTAAAAAATATATATATATAGACATTCATTTCTCATAATATCTCTGTGAAAAAGTATTATTATGCACTTTTTACAGTGAGGAAACTGAGGCTTATAAAAGAGGTATCATGGCTCATCAGGTTATATCTTCTATTTGAAATCTCATTTTCTTAAGTTTTTGCTCTTGCCCCATTTCCTTAAGATCTAGCTAAATACCACCCACTCCAAAAGCTTCTCCTTTTCTTCTTAAGTCCTAATATCATCATTTTCTTCTTTATCTCTAATCCACAGCACAATTTATATACTTTTCTAATGGTTTTAAGTACCATGCTTCTTACATTGTACCTATTTATGTTTCATTTAAATTTCTTAAAAACAAAATTTTAAAGCTATAATACAGGTCATAGTCATATTTATTACCCCAATACTGAGCACAAAGTTAGATGCTTAATAAAAATGTGTTAATGAAAGCTACCTCTAAGATTAAGTCCAATTTCCTCAATCTGCTACAATGGACAAGTCAATCAGAGAAGTTATTTCAGATTTACCAAAGGCCACAGAGCTTCATGCTACTCCCTGACTCTTTGTGCCCTCTCATCCACCCTTCCCATGCATGGAAAATTCAAGAAACAGTAAAGATGGAGTCCTGAGATCCCTGGCTAATGTTACCAATCACAAGCTGTGAAAACATCTTAGTTTTAGTTTCTTCATAGATGAGGATACAGATATTGGCTATTTTTTTTAATGATGGTTTCCAGCAGCTTCCAGCACATAGAAATTTCAGCCTTTGACAATAGTAAAAAAAAATATTAATCAGTTATGGTTGAAAAAAATGTGATGCTATAGAGTCCTCAGTCATTCAGTCAGATCAGTTGCTCGTCATGTCCAACTCTTTGTGACCCCATGGAATGCAGTATGCCAGGCTTCCCTGTCCATCACCAACTTCTGGAACTTGCTCAAACTCATGTATATCAAGTTGGTGATGCCATCCAACCATCTCATCTTCTGTTGTCCCATTCTCCTCCTGCCTTCAATCTTTCCCAGCATCAGAGTTTTTTCCAGTGAGTCTTTGTAGCAGGTGGCCAAAGAATTGGAGCTTCAGCTTCAGCATCAGTCCTTTCAATGAATATTCAGGACTGAACTCCTTTAGGATTGACTGGTTTGATCTTCTTGCAGTCCAAGGGTCTCTCAAGAATCTTCTCCAATACCAGAATTCAAAAGCATCAATTCTTCAGCACTCAATTTTCTTTAAGGTCCAACTCTACAATCATACGCAACTATTGTAAAAAACAACTTTGACTAGATGGACCTTTATTGGCAAAGTGATGGCTCTGTTTTTTAGTATACTGTCTAAGATTGGTCATAGATTTTCTTCCAAGGAGCAAGTGTCTTTTAATTTCATGGCTATAGTCACCATCTGCACGATTTTGGAGCCCAAGAAAATGGAGCCCGTTGCTTCCATTGTTTCCCTATCAACTTGCCATGAAGTGATGGGATCAGATGCCATGATCTTTGGTTTTTGACTGTTGAGTTTTAAGCCAGCTTTTTCTCTCTCCTCTTTCACTTTCATCAAGAGGCTCTTTAGCTCCTCTTCAGTTTCTGCTATAAGGGTGGTGTCATCTGCATATCTGAGGTTATTGTTATTTCTTCCAGCAATCTTGATTCAAGCTTGTGTTTCATCTAGAGTGGCATTTTGTATGATGTACTCTGCATATAAGTAAAATAAACAAAGTATAAAATATACAGCCTTGACATACTCCTTTCCCAATTTGGAACCAGTCTGTTGTTCCATGTCTGATTCTAACTGTTGGTTCTTGACCTGCATACAGATTTCTCAGGAGCCAGGTAAGGTAGTCTGGTGTTCCTGTCTCTTGAAGAATTTTCCACAGTTTATTCCAATACACACAGTCAAAGCCTTTGGCATAGTCAATGAAGCAGAAGTAGATGTTTTTCTGAAACTCTTGATTTTTTTAATGATCCTACAGATATTGGCAATTTGATCTCTCATTCCTCTGCCTTGTCTAAATCCAGCATGAACATTTGGAAGTTCTCGGTTCACATACTGTTCAATTCACATACTGTTCACATAGCTTGGAGAATTGTGAGCATTACTATGCTAGTGTGAGATGAGTGCAATTGTGCGGTAGTTTGAACATTTTTTGGCATTGCCTTTCTTTGGGATTGAAATGAAAGTTAACCTTTTCCAGTCCTGTGGCCACTGCTGAGTTTTCCATATTTGCTAGCATATTCAGTGCAGCACTTTCATAGCATCATCTTTTAGAATTTGAAACAGCTCTGCTGGAATTCTATCACCTCCACTAACAACCAACAATCCTTAGAAGTCCAATATGTAAACAGAATTAGAATGAAGGCAGAAAACTTCTAAATCTTTCAGCTTCCCCATTTTCCTGCTACTGCTACTGCTAAGTCACTTCAGTCATGTCTGACTCTGTGCGACCCCATAGATGGCAGCCCATCAGGCTCCCCCATCCCTGGGATTCTCCAGGCAAGAACACTGGAGTGGGTTGCCATTTCCTTCTCCAATGCATGAAAGTGAAAAGGGAAAGTGAAGTCACACAGCCGTGTCCGACTCTTAGCAACCCTGTGGACTGCAGCCTTCCAGGCTCCTCCATCCATGGGATTTTCCAGGCAAGAGTACTGGAGTGGGCTGCCATTGCCTTCTCCAATTTTCCTGCTAGTTATGCTGATTTTTAAGTCCTCAAGGCAAAACAGCCTTGAGAGGTCATATGTTTATCTGCATAATGGCTTTTTCATTGCTTCTTCTGCTTGTTTGCTTTCCATAGTTAACTGATTACCAGATCCATGCTAAGGCCTGCAGGTATCTTTGCTTAGAATCAATTACAGACTCCTGTGACAGGTGAAGAGGAAAGCTCATTTCACCTTGAAAATGTGAAGAAAGTTTGTTTTCCCAATTTGGTATATATTTCATCCAGAAAATATAGGGTTTCTAATGTTTGTCATGAAGTAAGGATATTTCCAAGGCCTGTTTATAATATTAAATCAGGTAAAGCCCATAGAGGCTTCCCAGGTGGTTCTAGTGGTAAAGAATCTGCCTGCCAATGCTGGAGACATAAGAGACAGGTTCGACTCCTGGGTCTAGAAGATTCCTTGGAGAAGGGCATGGCAACCCACTCCAGTATTCTTCCTTGAGAATCGTATGAACAGAGAAGCCTGGTGGACTACGGTCTATAGGGTCACAAAGAGTTGGATACGACTGAAGTGAGTTAGCATGCACAATGCCCATAGGGAATTCCTAGGTGGCTCATTGGTAAAGAATCTGCCTGCTAAGCAGGAGATACAGGTTCAATCCTTGGGTCAGGAAGATTCCGTGGAGGAGGACATGACAACCACTCAAGTATTCTTGCCTGGAAATCCCATAAACAGAGGTGACTGGCAGGCTACAAACTCCATAGGACCAGTAAAATCTAACAATCTGAGAGCCAAACAGTCACACACATTTCTTTATGTTACTCTGGGAACATTAGAATGATGATTACTGGAAAATAGGTTCTGGTACCAGTAATAAACACAAGGAGCAGAAGAAAGTCCTAGGCAGAAAGCACCAAAGGCACAGAAAGGATCTTCAGAACAAAGCAGTAGAAAGAAGGGTAATAATCATGGCCTACAGAGATCATTTAATAAAATTCTAATATGAAATTTCCCTTTTGGAACAGATTGTTTCTATCATATTCATACAGTATATCCCCAGTATCTATATCTATAGCACATGGCACATTAAGGTATTCAATAAAGTCCTATTAGCTAAATAAATCTCCAAACATCTTGCCTGAAGAAAGGATAGTGTGAAAGAAGATGAAAAACTTCCCATTCAATGTCTGGGAATAGAAAAGTAAAAATCTCTCTGAGAGATTAAAACATGTCAATGACTTGACTTATTCTGGTACCTTGTACCTTATTGGCTTCAACTACAACAAACTTGGGTCTGAAACTTTAAACCTCTTTAGACCACTAGAGAAGTACAGTGACCACATAGCAGATTCTGCTCAGAGCCTACCGATACTGGATGAGAATGCTGGCTTAATTCTAAGACATTATAACATAAATATAAAGAGTCATTAATATTTCAAAATCTTGTCAAGAGGCCTAAAAGAGAGGACCCAAATGGTAGTGCATGAGAAACAAAACAAAATGAAATAGTTAAGGCAGAAGGGTTTTCAAAAGCAAACAAAAAGACTCCAGAACTGAACACTTGAGGAAACCAAATGGTTATTATTGCCGCTATGTAAGATCCCAACACAGAGTCTCATAAAAGAAGTACAATGTTATTTTAAGGCCCCTGTGAGCAGATCAACAGTGATATGCTTTGTTGACAAGATTTGAAGCACACATCTACATATATGCCTATTAACAGAAAGAAGTGTTTTGTTATTATCCACTCAGGCTGAATTCAGAAACTCACAGCAAAGGTCTGCCTCCTGTTCAGATCCCAATGTTGAAAGGAAACTGAGAAACAGCAGTATAGTTAATTTGACATAGTAAAGCAAAAAAAAAAAAAAAAAAAAAGGCCCAGGAAGATATTTTTACCTTTAATAAACAGTTTTGATTATCATCATCAAATGCCTACATTTTTACAAACCTGAGTTTCTCAGCCCAGCATTTATAGAAAATTGCCAAGTATCATTTCTAGATAAAAGCACAATTCAATATTTATGAATAGCTAGCTTTCTATAAATATAGCCATTTGGAGATGATCTTCTCACTAGTCATTAAAATTTGAACAGGGATCAAAGCTAGAATAATATTAACAATTCCTTGCATTTGTAGAGTATTCTACAAAATACTATTAATAACAGATGACATTTATTGAGTACTTAGCAAATGCCAGGCACTTTACATGTAAATTCTCATCATGAATTCAGTTCAGCTCAACAAGCATTCACTTAACACCTACTGTGTGATAGGTGAATAACACTTGGTTTCTGGCTTTAAAAACTCTCATTTTGGTGCACTCAATCAATGTTGAATGAATAAATGGATGAACAAAGTAATCAGTTTGAATGGCAGTGTGGGATAATAACAATAACACAGGCTCTTCCCCTTAGTATTTATGGTCATGAGAAAGTACTTAACCTATCCTAGCCCCAATGTCTTCATCTGCAATATAGGGATCTTTTAAAATAATCTTCCTTGCTTGTTGTTCCTTCCTTGTTGTGAGAATAGTAACATCAAATATAACACATCTGACAAAGAACAGATTTTCTCAGTAAGTGGCAGTAGCTATTATTAACATTATCATCATCATCATCATCATTACTATTATTAGTAATCCTATCCAACTGTCCTCAGCTACACTATAGCAATGGGACAAATAGAACTTTAGCATCCAGAAATATTCACACCATATCTATACAAAGAAACCACAACAAACAAGCAAAGCAAGGGAATTCTGCAAAACTGTAGCTCCCAATATCCTCCGGGGTTAATGTACAATATCTCTGCCCAGGTTAGAAAAGAAAAAAACAAAAACAGAGTCAGCTTTATGCTTCCAAAGATGTCATGATAAAAGCCAAATAAGACAGGAAGTTTATCTTATCAAATAACAGACTGTACATTCCCTCATAAGAGAATGCTAGTAATTCCAAACATGGAACCATGTTTTCTTTTCCAACATTCTCAAAGAGCCATGTCTAGAGCCCAGACAATGAACATGCAGAAACTCATTGAACTCCTCTTAGGGTCAGTAGAGCAGATAAATTGGAGCCCTGAGTCACATTCTCCAATCAAAAGGAAGTCCATTCTGTGGGTCACTTACCATTTTGGTCTGCTGGTAGACTTCACCATAGGGGCCATCCCATCTCTATAAAGACTTTTAGTTTTGCTGAAGTTAACAATGTTGAAAATGACTCTCTGAGAAAGAAAGAGGGAAAAGTTAACAGAAGACTGTGCTATTCAGGTTGCCCCTTTCTGATAATTAGAACTGGAAGTAAAAAGCAGGGTTAAGGGAAACCATATGGACTAGCTACCAACATAGTGAGAATAAATGATATTCACAGAAATTCAGTGTTTCTGCTAGCTTAGCATAGTAATCAAGAACACAGACTCTGGAATCTGGAAGGCTTAGTTTTAATCTCACTCTACCACTCTCAGTCTGTGACCTTGCCAAGCTACTAAATCTTTCTTTGCCTCAGTTTCCTCATCTGAAAAATTGCGATAATAATTGTACCTAGGGTTACTGATGAGAAATGATTTAATGTACAGTGCTTGGAGCTCTGCTTGGTACATAGTGAATGCTATATAAGTTTTAGTTATTTTATTAATTGTGCCTTCTCTCTAGGCTCACCTAGAATTTCCGTGGAAATGAATAATATCATTATAATAACAGTGGTGCATTTGAAATTCAACAAAACTAACGATAATAACTTAGTGAAAAATTTGAAATTAAAAACATATAGCTGCTTTGACTACAACTACAGAATATATGTTTTCTCCCTTTTTGTTATCTTCTGCCAGGGGCCAGGAGTACTGGGCTCAATCCTAATCTTTAGTATCAGTTTATAGGAGCACAGACACATAGGTGAGTCCCTCCCCTCCCTGGGTCTCACCTTTACAATGGGGGCGTGGAATGTTTTAGATGACTAAAACCCTTCCAGAAGTGCAGTAGACTTAAAAGAAATCAAGTCTTTGTTTTAATAAAGTACTTTATCACAAGTGAGGAAGACAGATGGGGAAAGAAAAGAGAATTGGGGTTAAAAGACCTTAAATGACCACTGAAATAGTCCAAAGGAAAAAGGATGAGGATCAGGGCAAGAGCAGCCTGAATAGTTAGAGAAAATGAAAGGCTTTCAAGAGGTTACCATAGGCTGGCCTTTCTGTCCAAAGGCAGTGAAAAACAGAAGCATCAAAATTCATGTATTAAGTTCACTGAATAAATATTTATTGTGTGAGGTATTAATGTCAAGTGCCAGAAATTGTATACAAGTAAATTTTTTTTAATATTCTCTTACAATTATATTAAAATATAAACATCTTCATTTTACAGATGTGGAAACTGAGGTTCAGTGATGTTAATTAACCTGTCTTAAGTTGTGCAATTAACAGATGGAGAACTGATATCTAAACTCAAGGAATAAAAGAGTTAAGACAGCCAAGATCTCTAAGTTACTCACTAAGGTTCCAATTTCATAATTCCAATCAAGTCTGTTTTCCAAAATAAGGGAAAAAATAAATATAAATATAGTGGGCAATTTTTGAAGCCTTTAAAACTTTTTCTCCTTTAAAAATAGAATACCAAAACCATTTCCTCTGGGTTCATATTTGGGACTACCATAAAATGCTTTGTTCTATGAAATAAGCTCTTAGGAATAACTCATGTTTTCCTTTCTCCTCTGAGACCTAGCCATTGACCCTCTCTCTAGGCATTTCAGTTTCCGACCTCTTTTCTGTCATTACATTAAGTCATCAAGAATGTCCAAAACTATTCCATTATTAATAAACCAGACATGCCTGTTGTCAGTTCAATTATTTCTCCTAGGGTCTTGGCTAATGTTTGATTTAAGAAAATCACTATCAAGGGGGACAAATGGCATTTGAACCTTACAGGGCTTAATCCCCCTTTTTTCTTCTGAAATTCCAGATGTCAGATCCATTTCCAATGAACCTGGGAGCCATGATGTACTTTTAGGATCTAGACTAATGCTAAATGCAAGAGGAGATCTAATACAGAAAGAATGTGTGTATGTGAAGCTGGAATAAAAAAATGAAAAAGTGGAATATTTATTGATCATTCATGTCCTGCTACTTGGCAAAAACTTTTCCCCAGATATATAAAATATACTATATTATTTAGCTTCTCTAGTCATAAAATTGTTTATTTTAGACTAACTTTAGATATGAGGAAATTGAATCTAATAAAGGGTAACCCCCACCCCCAGATCCCAGAACTATTAGTTGGCAGAGCTAGAACTTAAATCCTAAGTGTCTAGACAATAAATATACTTTCTCTATGATACCAAATGCAGAAAGAAAACAATCTTTCTTTCTTTCTCTTTGGCTGCATATCTTGTAGGATCTTAGTTTCCCAACCAGGAATCCAACTCAGGTCCCGGCAATGAAAATGCCAGGGAGGGAGGTGGGAGGGGGAGTCAAGATGGGGAACACGTGGCGGATTCATGTTGATGTATGGCAAAACCAATACAATATTATAAAGTAAATAATAATAATAATAAATAAATGGTTAAAAAAAAAAAGAAAATGCCAAGTCCTAACCATTGGACCACCAGGGAATTCGTGAACACATTCTTTTATGATTCTCCACCCATGCATTTTTTTAATTTATTTTTTTAAACATTTTCATTTTGTATTGGGGTATAGTTGATTAACAAATAATGCCATGATAGTTTTGGGTGAATTGCAAAGGAACTCAGCCATACATATACATGTATCCATTTCTACCCAAACTCCCCTCCCATATAGGCTGCCACATAACATTGAGCAGAGTTCACTATGCTATACAGTAGGCCAGCAGTGTGTACATGTCCACCCGAAACTCCATAACTATTTCTTTCCCTTGGCAACCATAAAATCGTTCTCTAAGTCTGTGAGTCATTTTCTGTTTTGCAAGTTCATCATTTCTTTTTAGATCCCACATAAAAGGGATGTCATACAGTATTTCTCCTTCCCTATCTGACTTACCTCACTCAGTATGATACTCTCTAAGTCCATCCATGTTGCTGCAAATGGCATTATTTTGTTCTTTTTAATGGCTAATATTCCACTTTATATATGTACCACGTCTTCTTTAGCCTTTCCTCTGTCGATGGACATTTAGGTGGCTTCCATGTCTTTGCTCTTGTAAACAGTGGTGCAATGAACATTGGGATGCCTGTATCCTTTCATCCTGTTTTTTTTCCCAGATAAATGCCCAGGACTGGGATAGTAAGGTCATATGGTAGCTCTATGTTGAGTTTTTAAGGAAAAAAAAAAAAAAAAAAACTATAGTAGTCACTGTACCAATTTACATTCCTACCAACAGTGTTGGAGAGTTCTCATCACACCCTCTCCAGCCTTTATGGTTTGTGGATTTTTTAAATCATAGTCTTTCCAAGTGGTGTGAGATGGTATCTCATTGTAGTTTTGATTTCCATTTCTCTAATAATTAGTGATGTTGAATATCTTTTCATGTGTCTCTTGTCCATTTGTATATCTTCCTTGAAGAAATGTCTATTTAGGTAGATACTCTGCTTGTTTTTTGACTGAGTTATTTGTTTTGATGCTGTTAAGCATCATAAGAAGTTTGTAAATTTTGGAGACTAACCTCTTGCTGGTCACATCATTTGCAAATATTTTCTCCCAATCTACGGTTATCTTTCTGTTTTGTTTATTCTTTCCTTTAGTGTGAAAAATCTTGTAAGTTTAAGTAAGTCCCATTTATTTTTGTTTTTATTTCCATTGTTCTGGGAGATTGATCAAAAATTACTACAATTTATGTCAGAGAGTATTCTGCCTATGTTTTCCTCTAGGAGTTATACGGTGTCCGGTCTCGCAGTCTTTAATCAATTTTGAAATTATTTTTGTGTATCCTACCTGTTCATCTTTGAAAATGTTTTGTAGATTATTTAGCAAGGCAGCATGTGGTTGTGAGAATCAAAGGGATTTGGAAGCAAGCAGTGCAGGAAATCTTGGCTTCCATATTTTCTAGTTATTTGGCAGTTATTTACTCAAAATACATCGGACAAAACTACATCTATGAGGTAATGGTAACAGTAACAGCTATAATAATAACTAACAAATTCTGAGAATTTCTATGCACCTAATTCTAAGCTGTGAATGCTAAGTCATACTAAATCGCTTTAGTTGTGTCTGACTCTGTGCGACCCTATGGACTACAGCCTGCCAGTCTCTGTTCATGGGATTCTCCAGGCAAGAATACTGGAGTGGGTTGCCATGCCCTTCTCCAGGGGATCTTCCTGATCCAGAAGTCGAATCCCCATCTCTTACATCTAACTGCATTGGCAGGTAGGTTCTTTACCACTAGCACCAAAATCACCTGGACAGTTTTTAAGTTACTAGAGATGCGTGGACCTGATCCTATGTACCTCATCCTAATCTTCCCTGGTGGCTCAGTTGGTAAAGAGTCTGCTTGCAATGTGGGTGACATGAGTTTGATCCCTGGGTTGGGAAGATCCCCTGGAGAAGGAAATTGCAACCCACTCAAGAATTCTTGCTTGGAGAATTCCATGGACAGAGGAGACTGGTGGGCTACAGTCCATGGGGTCACAAAGAGTTGGACACAACTGAGTGACTAACTTTCACTTCCAATTTTTATCCTAAGCTGATATCTGATGTATTAACTCGCTTGTTTTGAGGATAATGAATTTTTTCAGACAGGGAAAATTTATTACCTCTTTAGGTTGAGGCAAGTTGTATCAAGAATAAGTAACTTAAAATTACATCGCTAGTTTGTAGTAGAGTTAGAATTTGAACCAAGTCCGTTGACTCAAGAGAATAAGGTCTTGGACTTTCCAGATAGATATATCTGAGACTGAAACCTAGTTCCTCACTTGTTTTGTGAACTTGGGCAAGATAAATACTCATTTTTGATACTATTTTAAAAATCAATCAGGGATTGAGATGATGATACCATTTTAACAAAGTTGTTATAAGAATCTGTGAGATTATATAAGTAATCAACTGGCACATTACATCTAGATAAGAATAAGAATTCGATATTTATTGAACTTACCCCCTTATCTTCAACAAAACTAGATCTTTCAGTTTTTTACAGCTTCCTTCCTTCTCTCTTTCCTTCATTTTTTTCCCAATCCTTCCTTCCATTACTTCTCCATTATTTCTTTTTCTATATTAAAAGATTTAACCCAGGCTTCTTGTTTTAGTAATAGGATGCTCTAAATTGAAGCTTTGTAAATGGTGACCTGTAGCACGAGCTCTCAAGGTAGTCTTGTGTGAGGCTTGGAGCTCTGCCCATCATGACTAAGGGGCTCATGGTGCTATGGAGGAATACAAGAACTCCACCCCAGGTATAAGCCAAGGAGTGGTGCAGTGCTGCTGAGGGTGTAGTAAGGAGCCTGCATGCAGTCCCAGACAGTGGCTTTAATTCTTTTTCTTCCCATATATCCAATACTTTTGCCCAATCAAGAGTAAATTTTTCACTTAATGGTGTCCAAGCTGTCCTAGGGACTATTCTAAATAAGCCTGAATATTCTACAAATTAGAGAGTCATAATTATTTTAAAATGTTTAATTACTTTTTTATTGTTTAGTAGCTAAGTTGTGCCCAACTTATTGTGTGGGCTGCTGCTCACCAAGCTCCTCTGTCCATGGAATTCTCCAGGCAAGAATACTGGAGTGGGTTGCCAGTCCCTTCTCCAGGAGATCCTCCCAAGCCAGGGATGGAATTCAAGTCTCCTGCATTGCAGGCAGATTCTTTACCACTCAGCCACCAAGAAAGCCTTAAATCAGTATAATATTGAAAGTTTGATTAGATTTTAATATCATTTGATTTTTATAAGAAATTTCAATATTGCAATTATAAGTGAAAAAAGGAGAACTATTAGATACTCTAATTTCACATGGTTTATATATTTGAATAGTTTAAAATTTTTTATCACTTTTTGTGGGAACAGTTTATTCAGTTCAGTTCAGTTCAGTTCAGTCGCTCAGTCATGTCCGACTCTTTGCGACCCCATGAATTGCAGCACGCCAGGCCTCCGTGTCCATCACCAACTCCTGGAGTTCACCCAGACTCACGTCCATCGAGTCAGTGATGCCATGAAGCCATCTCATCCTCTGTCGTCCCCTTCTCCTCCTGCCCCTAATGTTTATTAAGACTGAATAGATCATTGAAAAGTCTTGATCAGGAATTTCATATATTCATTTCAGAAATCAAAACCTCATACAAAAATGGAAAGTTCAATGGACAAAAACTAAAGTATTTCAATAAGAAAGCTGTGGTACATATACACAGTGGAATATTACTCAGCCATTAAAAGAATACATTTGAATCAGTTCTAATGAGGTGGATGAAACTGGAGCTGATTATACAGAGTGAAGTAAGCCAGAAAGAAAAACACCAATACAGTATACTAACGCATATATAGGAGAAGGCTATGGCACCCCACTCCAGTACTCTTGCCTGGAAAATCCCATGGATGGAGGAGCCTGGAAGGCTGCAGTCCAGGGGGTCGCGAAGAGTTGGACATGACTGAGCAACTTCACTTTCACTTTTCACTTGCATTCATTGGAGAAGGAAATGGCAACCCACTCCAGTGTTCTTGCCTGGAGAATCCCAGGGACAGGGGAGCCTGGTGGGCTGCTGTCTATGGGGTCGCACAGAGTCGGACACGACTGAAGCGACTTAGCAGCAGCAGCAGCAGCAGCAACGCATATATATGCAATTTAGAAAGATGGTAAGGATAACCCTGTATGCGAGACAGCAAAAGAGACACAGATGTACAGAACAGTCTTTTGGACTCTGTGGGTTGGGGGGATGATTTGGGAGAATGGCATTGAAACATGTATAATATCATATAAGAAATGAATCGCCAGTCCAGGTTCGATGTAGGATACAGGAAGCTTGGGGCTGGTGCACTGGGATGACCCAGAGGGATGGTATGGGGAGGGAGGTGGGAGGGGGGTTCAGGATTAGGAACACGTGTACACCCGTGGTGGATTCATGTTGATGTATGGCAAAACCAATACAATATTGTAAAGTAAAATAAAATAAAATAAAAAATAGAGTGAATAAACAATGAGGTCCTACTGTACATCACAGGGAACCATATCTAATCTCCTGAGATAAACCATAATGGGAAAAGAATATATATGTATATAACTGAGTCACTTTGTACAGCAGAAATTAGCACGACATTATAAATCAACTATACTTCAGTTAAATAAATAAATGAAATGTCCATGTCCTAACCCCTAAAAAAAAAAAAAATAGCATTTGATATCCTCTGTGTAGTTTTTTTGTTTTATTTTAAAATTTTGTGTTAATTTTTTTTAATCAAGCTTCATATTGTCATCCTCTAAACATTCCCAGGTATTACAACATTCTACATAGGTATCATCTTACCTATATGTTTAAATGTTATTTTCTCTGTGTGCCTGAAAGTGAAAACAGTTGGAGAATACAGCTCTGGATAACCTTCCACAAACTGCCAGAAACTACAGGATATTTAAGAACATTATTTACATGAAGAGCTCCTAATAAATAAAAAAGAAATCCACAGATGCTAGAAAAATAGATGTACAGAAGGCAGATTATTGGTCTCGGTATCTAAGAACTTAGATTTTTTAAAATCTATGCAAGGATAATAAATGAGGCTGTAAATCTGTATGAGGAAGGCTATCTGACATGAATGAAAGTAAAAGTGAAGTCACTCAGTTGTGTCTGACTCTTTGCGACCCCATGGACTATAGCCTGCCAAACTCCTCCACCTATGGGATTTTCCAGGCAAGAATACTGGAGTGGGTCGCCACTGGTCTCCTGCTCCGCAGGCAGACTCTTTACTGTCTGAGCCAGCAGGGAAGCCTTCCTGAGATGGGAAGCCTCTGACATGAGATGCTTTCACAAATATAGAATTCTCAAAATGATATAGTATTAGTGGAATTGTGGTCTAGAAAGAAATCATTCACTAACAATGGGAGATGACAAAGATACATGTGTATCTATTCCTAGATCTGGGGGTAGAAAATTATTTTAAAACATGGGCCAGAACACTTTGAGGTTTCAGTTTGAATTTACACCACCTGCTTAAGAATCGGGGCTTCCCCAGTGACTGGATTCAGTGGTAAAATATCCACCTGCCAAGCAGGAGATGCAGGATTCACAAGTTTGATCCCTGAATCAGGAAGAACCCCTGGAGAAGGAAATGGCAACCCACTCCAGTAGTCTTGCCTGAAAAGTCCCATGGACAGGGGAACCTGAAGGCTACAGTCCAGTGGTGTTGCAAAGAGTCCAGCACAACTGAGCATGTATGCACGCTTAAGAATCCAGCCCAAGCATTTACAATAAATTTCGTTACAGGGCTTCCCTGATATCTCAGTTGGTAAAGAATCCCCTGCAATGCAGGAGACCCTGGTTAGATTCCTGGGTCGGGAAGATCTGCTGGAGAAGGGAAAGGCTATCCATGTCAATATTCTGGCCTGGAGAATTCCATGGACTGTATAGTTCATGGGGTTGCAAAGAGTTGGACAGGACTGAGCAACTTTCACTTTCACTTCATTACAGGAAGATATCCCTGGAGCACCTGGTTCAAGCAATAAAAAAATACTTTTGATTTGAATGCACACATTTCAGCCTAGGCACACAGAATTTCCATAATGAAGCCCTAAAAAGGTCAAACTTTCATATACATTTATAAAACTTAAAACAATCCACACTAAAAGTGAGAACCAGTCAGAGAAATAGACAAGTGACTTAGACAACAAAGAATATCAGTCATAAAACTATCTGGTGAACTATAGAGAAAGTACTTTTAAGTGATTGAAAAAATAAAAGAATGTTCAAATACTTGAGAACAGAACAAAACACAGTGGTTTTTTTTTTTTAATGCCAGAAATAGTCTAGAAAAAACTATAAAGTATTTTTAGAAATTATAAAAAATTCAGTAGACAGGTTAAGGGGCAGAATGGATAAAATTTTCAAAGTTCAACAGTGAGAATTAACAAGGTAGAAAATATGAAAAGAGACACAGAAGAAATAAATAAAAATATGTATCTGATAAGAGTTCTAAAAAGAGAGACAAGAGAAACTGGGAGAGGCAAAATCCACAGTGAAAAGACTGAATATATTCGAGAAGTGATGAAAGACAGGAATATTCAGATTTAGGAATCACAAGTCCATCCAAAGTAAGATTTTTTAAAATCTAGATATAGACTCATCATAGTGAAACTATTGAATACAAAACACCAAAAATTAAGAGCATGTTTTCAAAACTAATAAAAGAAAATAAAAACTATGTACAAAGGAACAGAAGTTAAACTTAAGCAAATTTAATACCAGCAACATGAGAAACCAGAAAATAATGGAAACATCACCCAAGAAAAAGGGTATAATAAACTTTCAAACAAAGCCTAAGAAGTTTAGCAATTTCAGATTTCAGTGAAGGAGCTACTAAAAGACGAATTTCAGAAGAAGAAATTGACCACAAAAGGTAATGATGGCAAGAAGCAACAATGGGCAGAGAAACAAGTAAATATAAATAAGAACTGACTAAAACTATAACAATATTAATTTTTAGAGCTGTTAAAAATTTTGCCCAAAACACAGGTTAGTAAAGCAGATGGTGGTGAAATGGACAGAGGCAAAATCAGAGTTAAAGTATTATAAGGTCTTTTTATGATTCCAAAGGAGGATAGGGAAGCCAATTAACTTAATGAAAGTGAAAGTGTCAGTCACTCAGTTCTGTGTCTGACTCTCTGAGACCCCATGGACTGTAGCACATCAGGCTTCTCTGTCCATGGAATTTTCCAGACAAGAATACTGGAATGGGTAGTCATTACCTTCTCCAAGGGATCTTCCTGACCCAGGGATTAAACAGAGGTCTCCAGCATTGCAGGCTGATTTTTTATGGTCTGAACCACCAGGGAAGCCCTAATTAATTTAATTGCCATAAACAAGAATGTGACAATCAAGAGTAGTCACTATAATAATAGAAACAGGATTAATAAATTCCAAATGAGTAAAAAAAAAAAAAAGAGAATAAAGAAAGCATGACAAATATAATAGAAGATATTATAGGGAATAAAAAGAAAAGAGAAACATTATTTATTAAAAACTCAAAATGACAGTAAAAATAATTCTAAATATCTATAATCACAGATACTGAAAACTGACAAATGTATTTGTTACAAAACTGATTAGAAAAATCTACACTTATCATCTTTCTCAGAAACAAGCATAAGAAATAATGGCACAAAATTTTGAAATTGAAAACCTAGAAAAAGATATAACATGAAAACACTAAAGGAAAGTTGAGTTATGGCAGTATCAGATATTGATTTTTCCTCAAAACATATTGAAGAAAAATGTAAAATTAAGGATATAATCACCATATAAAAGCAAATATTCTACATGAAGATCAACTTTAAATTTGTATGCACCTAATAAGACTACAAGGAGATCCAACCAGCCCATTCTGAAGGAGATCAGCCCTGGGATTTCTTTGGAGGGAATGATGCTGAAGCTGAAACTCCAGTACTTTGGCCACCTCATGCAAAGAGTTGACTCATTGGAAAAGATTCTGATGCTGGGAGGGTTTGGGGGCAGGAGGAGAAGGGGACGACAGAGGATGAGATGGCTGGATGGCATCACTGACTCGATGGACATGAGTCTGGGTGAACTCCGGGAGTTGGTGATGGACAGGGAGACCTGGTGTGCTGCAATTCCTGGGGTCGCAAAGAGTTGGACACGACTGAGCGACTGAACTGGAACTGGAATAAGAGTATACACGACTGAGTGACTAAACTGAACTGAACTGAATAAAAGCATAAAATATATAAAATAAAAAATTGGCAACACTACAAGTAAAAGCTGACTGAGCCACAATGATTAATCTCAGTAATTGATACTGTAAACAACCAAAAATTCTGAAGGCTATAGAAAACCCAAAACTTTCAGTTTGATAAGTTCCAGCTTCCCTGGTGGCTCAGATGGTAAAGAATCTGCCTGAAATGTGGAAGAATAGGGTTAAATTCCTGGGTCAGGAAGATCCCCGTGGAGAAGGAAATGGCAACCCACTCCAGTATTCTTGCCTGGAAAATTTCATGGACAGAGGAGCCTGGCTGGCTACAGTCTAAGGGGTTGCAAAGAGTTGGGCACGACTGAGCAACTAATATTGAAAGATCACTTATTAAAATCTATAAAACTTTCCACATACACAATTAGGGAATAAAGTTTTTTTCAAGTAATAAGAGATATTTGTAAAAGATTAAGTACGTTCATATCATCACAAAACAAATCTCAACAAATATCAAAGAGTTCATATTCTTCTAATCACAACTTCCCACTGTCCAGTCATAAAATCATAAATCTGGTACAAAAAAAGTTCACCCAAAACTTTCAAACATTTTGAAATTTTTATATACTCTTAATTTTTTATGTATCAAAGAAGAAATAATGAGGGAAAGTACAAAGTATTTAAAGTTGGATGATTGATTCAGCACTATATAGCAGAGCCACTGTCACACAGAAACAAAATATATCCAGAAAAATTAAATTTTAGCCCTATGTGTCTATACTAGAAAGAATAAAGATAGAAAAAGAGAGTGCCAAGTACTTAACTTAAAAAGTTAAGAAACAAACAGAAAATAATTCATACCAAAGAACCTCAGAAATGGAAAACACTGGAAGTACTTGGCATGCCAGTCTGAGCTTGGTTCATAGTCCCTGTAAAGAAAAATTAAGTCCCAAATTCCTTCCCTCACATCAACACCCAAGTGACCCAAATTCCAGAATACTGACAAGTCAAGCTTAGCTCTATAGACAGTACTTTGAAAAATATATATTCTGTGGAAAAATCAACTCAATCTAAGATAAAGGATATACAAATATTAGCATGGGAGACTCCTCCAAGGAAATAGATCAGCATAGTCCAAACATGTATTTAGAACCTCTATTTCAAAATTTAATGGCAATCTTTTGCTGATGAAAGACATCAATAGAAACAGAGACCAAAGCAGCCAAGTGAAGGTATGATGGGGGTTGGGGAGGGGGGGACAGAAACGATTTGCAAAAGGTGCATTAAATACCAATTTAACAGAAAAAGAAGAAATAATTATTAGCAAAAGGTCAGAGGCAAGTGGAATTGTTGCAGAACAGAAAATTTTAATCATATGCCACAAGACTCATCTGAATTAATAGTTGGAAGTGAAAGCTCAGTCGTGTCTGACTCTTTGCAACCCCATGTACTGTAGACTACCACGCTCCTCTGTCCATGGGGTTTTCTAGGCAAAAGTACTGGACTGGGTTGCCATTTCCTTCTCCAGAGGATCTTCCTGACCCAGGGATTGAACCCAGGTCTCCTGCATTTTAGGCACTTTACCATCTGAGCCACCAGGGAAGTTCTAGTTACCTATTGACAATAAAAGATTGAATATTATTTTAACCAAAAGATGACATAAATATGTGGAGGAGAAGAAGTGCTTAAATTTTGTAGCAGAACTGTTAAAGGATGAAAACATCATCTCATAATACAAAGTGGGTAAGCACTACTGAAAACTAAAATGACTAGAGAATGGATGTATAGAAGTTTTATTTAGAAATACAGAAGTAATATCAGAAGAAACAATGATACACCACATTAACAAATTGAAAGATAAAAACCATATGATTATCTCAATAGATGCAGAGAAAGCCTTTGACAAAATTCAACATCCATTTATGATAAAAACCCTCCAGAAAGCAGGCATAGAAGGAACATACCTCAACATTATAAAAGCCATATATGATAAACCCACAGCAAACATTATCCTCAATGGTGAAAGATTGAAAGCATTTCCCCTAAAGTCAGGAACAAGACAAGGGTGCCCACTCTTACCACTACTATTCAACATAGTTTTGGATGTTTTAAGCCACAGCAATCAGAGAAGAAAAAGAAATAAAAGGAATCCAGATTGGAAAAGAAGAAGTAAAACTCTCACTGTTTGCAGATGACATGATCCTCTACATAGAAAACCCTAAAGACACCACCAGAAAATTACTAGAACTAATCAGTGAATATAGTAAAGTTGCAGGATATAAAATTAACACACAGAAATCCCTTGCATTCCTATACACTAACAATGAGAAAACAGAAAGAGAAATTAAGGAAAATTTCCATTCACCATTGCAAAGAAAAGAATAAAATACTTAGGAATAAATCTACCTAAAGAAACAAAAGACTTATATATAGAAAACTATAAAACACTGATGAAAGAAATCAAAGATGACACAAATAGATGGAGAAATATAACATGTTCATGGATCAGAAGAATCAATATAGTGAAAATAAGTGTACTACCCAAAGCAATCTACAGATTCAATGAAATCCCTATGAAACTACCAACGGTATTTTTCAGATAACTAGAACAAATAATTTCACAATTTGTA
Source organism: Bubalus kerabau (assembly GCF_029407905.1). Classification (NCBI taxonomy): domain Eukaryota; kingdom Metazoa; phylum Chordata; class Mammalia; order Artiodactyla; family Bovidae; genus Bubalus; species Bubalus kerabau. The sequence goes on along the minus strand of NC_073629.1, from coordinate 97,474,086 downwards.
TGGAAATACAAAAAACCTTGAATAGCCAAAGTAATCTTGAGAAAGAAGAATGGAACTGGAGGAATCAACCTGCCTGACTTCAGTCTCTACTACAAAGCCACAGTCATCAAGACAGTATGGTACTGGCACAAAGACAGAAACATAGATCAATGGAACAAAATAGAAAGCCCAGAGATAAATCCATGCACCTCTAGACACCTTATCTTTGACAAGGGACGCAAGAATATACAATGGAGAAAAGACAATCTCTTTAACAAGTGGTGATGGGGAAACTGGTGAACCATTTGTAAAAGAATAAAACTAGAACATTTTCTAACACTATACACAAAAATAAACTCAAAATGGATCAAGGATCTAAATGTAAGACCAGAAACTATAAAACTCTTAGAGGAGAACATAGGCAAAATACTCTCTGATGTAAATCACAGCAGGATTCTCTATGATCCACCTCTCAGAGTAATGGAAATAAAAGAAAAATAAACAAATGGGACCTAATTAAACTTAAAAGCTTTTGCACAATGAAGGAAACTATAAGCAAGGTGAAAGGACAGCCTTCAGAATGGGAGAAAATAATAGCAAATGAAGCAACTGACAAAGAATTAATCTCAAAAATATACAAGCAACTCCTGCAGCTCAGTTTCAGAAAAATAAGTGACCCAATCAAAAAATAGGCCAAAGAACTAAACAGACATTTCTCCAAAGAAGACATACAGATGGCTAACAAACACCTGAAAAGATATTCAACATCACTTATTATCAGAGGAATGCAAATCAAAACCACAGTGAGGTACCATCTCACACTGGTCAGAATGGCTGCTATCAAAAAGTCTACAAACAATAAATGCTGGAGAGGGTACGGAGAAAAAGGAACCCTCTTACACTGTTGGTGGGAATGCAAACTAGTACAGACACTATGGTGAACAATGTGGAGATTCCTTAAAAAACTGGAAATAGAACTGTCATATGACCCAACAATCCCACTGCTGGGCATACACACTGAGGAAACCAGAATTGAAAGAGACACATGTACCCCAATGTTCATTGCAGTGCTGTTTACAATGGCCAGGACATGGAAGCAACCTAGATGTCCATCAGCAGATGAATGGGTAAGAAAGTTGTGATATATATACACAATATTATATTATTCAGCTGTTAAAAAGAATGCATTTGAATCAGTTCAAATGAGGTGGATGAAACTGCAGCCTATTATACACAGCTAAGTAAGTCAGAATGAAAAACACCAATACAGTATATTAATACATATATATGGAATTTAGAAAGATGGTAATGACGACCCTGTATGAGAGAGAGCAAAAGAGACACAAATGTAAAGAACAGACTTTTGGACTCTGTGGGAGAAGGCAAGGGTGGGATGATTAGAGAGAATAGCATTGAAACATGTATATTACCATATGTGAAATAGATCGCCAGTTCAGGTTCAATGCATAAGACAGGGTGCTCAGGGCCTGTGCACTGGGATGACCCTGAGGGATGGGATGGGGAGGGAGGTGGGAGGGAGGGTCAGGATGGGGAACACATGTATGTGTACACCCATGGCTGATTCATGTGAATGTATGGCAAAAACCACCACAATATTGTAAAGTAATTAGCTTTCAATTAAAATAAATTAAAAAATTTTTTTAATTAGAAAAAAAAAAAAAAGAAACAATGATAAGAAATATGACTGCCTCAAGACCAGGAGAGCAAGAACCAAATTCTGCCTGCTGCCTGTTTTTGGGGAAAAAAAAAACTACCCATGTTTATTCACTGTGAATGTGAGGGTGTGTGTGTGCGTGTATGCTCAGTTGTGTCCAATCCTTTGTCACACCATGGACTGTGGCCCACAAGGCTCTCTGGAATTTTCCAGGCAAGAATACTGGAGTGGGTTGTCATTGTCTACTCTAGGGGATCTTCCCGACCTCGGGATTGAACCTGTGTCTCTTGTGTCTCTTGCACTGATAAGTAGATTATTTACCACTGTGTCACCTGAGGTGTTGTCTGGTTGCTTTTGCCACATAATGGCACATAGAATAAGCAAAGACATTAAGTAGTTGTGACAGAGAACTCTTGGCCCATAAAGCCTAAATTATTTACTACTTTGTTATTTACAGAATTTTGCTGACTCTTGCTTGAGCAAGCAGGAATCAAAACCTGTGGCAAAAGTAAAGGAATATTTTCTTTTTGGCCTTTTCTGTAGAATTTCACTTTTTAAATTACACACATGTATTTTATTTTCATAAATATTAAAGTTAAGTAAAATTTTAAAAAGATATAAAGCTACCCAATTAATTTTTATGAGGCTATTATAAACTTGAAGCAAAATACAGGTAAGGATAACTGGAAAATGAAAAGTTATAGCTGTATGTCAGTTATAAATACTGAGTGAAAAATTCTAAATAAAATATGAATTCAAATCAAGCAGTAAATTTATACACACACACACATTACTGCAATACAAAGTAAAATGAACCCTAGGAATGGAAGAATGATTACATATTAAAAAGAGATATAATAATGTAACATCATGTTAATAAATTGAGACATATTAAATTATCAATGAATAGAATAAAAATATCTAATAAAATTCAACATTCATTCAAAAAAGTTTTAAAAAATCTTTGAAAACTCTAAATAAAAGACAATTTCCTTTATCTTACACAGGGTTATCTATTAATTTATAGCAATCCTACTAAAGGTGAAATACGAGAAATACTCCTTTTAAAGTCAGGAAACAGAAAGGATGCTGCTACTGTTGCTTCTATTCAACATGATCTTGAAAGTTCTAGTGCAATAAAATTAGAAAAAGTAGTAAAAAATGAGAATTAAAAAGGAAACATTCATGCTGCTGCTAAGTCGCTTCAGTCATGTCCGACTCTGTGCGACCCCATAGACGGCAGCCCACCAGGCTCCCCTGTCCCTGGGATTCTCCAGGCAAGAACACTGGAGTGGGTTGCCATTTCCTTCTCCAATGCGTGAAAATGAAAAGTGAAAGTGAAGTCGCTCAGTCGTGTCCGACTCTAAGCAACCCCATGGACTGCAGCCTACCAGGCTCCTCTGCCCAGGGGATTTATAGATGACATTATTACCTATATATATATTAATAAAATAAAAGAGAAGCTAAAGGAAACCTTTAGGATAAAAAGAGATTCTAAGAAGGTTAGGATTCAAGAACAACATACAAATTTCAACAAAGAACCTATAAAACAATGTGTTGATAATCAAGAAAAATATAGAAAAGTACAATTTATTCATATCAGGAATATAAAAGGAAACAACTACAAACACTAAAAAGACAACAACAAATATTATAATAAAAAGACATTTTCCAAAGAACTTGAAAAATTAGACGGCAAATTCCTATAAAATGATATTTGAAAAAATACATTCGAAAAAACCCAAAACACTAATTCATAAAGATGCATACATTCCAGTGTTCATAGCAGCATTATTTACAATTGCCAAGGCATGGAAGCAACCTAGGTGTTCATCAACAGATAAATGGATAAAGAAGATATGATATATTTATATATACACACATACACACATGTACAATGGAGTACTACTCAGCCATAGGAGTGAAATATTGCCTTTTGCAGTAACATGGATAGACCTGAAGGCATTATGCTAAGTGAAATAACTCAAAGAAAAATACTATATAATATCACTTATATGTGGAATATAAAAAATACAGCAAATTAGTGAATACTAAAAGAATCAGACTCATGGATAAACAGCAGTGGTGCCCAACCTTTTATAGTTCCACATATACCAGGGACGGTAATATGTGGAAGACAATTTTTCCATGAACCACGTTGGGCGGGACTTGGAGATGGTTTCAGGATGATTCAAGTGCATTACATTTGTTATGTACTTTATTTCTATTATTATTACATTGCAATAATGCAGTAATTCGAACAAGGGGGAATGGCTATAAATAACAGATGAAGCTTCATTCACTTGCTTGCCAATCACCTCCTGCTGTGCAGCCTTGGTTCCTAACAGGCCACTGATCAATACTAGTTCATGACCTGGGGTTGGGGATCTCTGATATAGAGAACAAACTAGAGGTTTCTTACCAGTGGGAGTGGAGGAGGAACAATTTGGGGGTGGGAGAGTGAGAAAGGAGGTATAAAGTACTGGGCATAAGATAGGCTATAAGAATGCCTTATACAACACAGAGAATATAGCCAATATTTTATAATAACTATAAGTAGACTGTAACCTTTAAAAATTGTATAAATTAGAAAAAAAACTATAGGAATTCAGATGGTAAAAAATAGCAAAGGCAGCCTTATCAGATAAGAAGATTTACTATAAAGTTCAGTTCAGTTCAATCACTCAGTTGTGTCCGACTCTTTGCGACCCCATGAATTGCAGCATGCCAGGCCTCCCTGTCCATCATCATCTCCCAGAATTGACTCAAACTCCCGTCCATCGAGTTGGTGATGCCATCCAGCCATCTCATCCTCTGTCGTCCCCTTCTCCTCCTGCCCCCAATCCCTCCCAGCATCAGAGTCTTTTCCAATGAGTCAACTCTTTACATGAGGTGGCCAAAGTACTGGAGTTTCAGCTTTAGCATCATTCCTTCCAAAGAACACCCAGGACCGATCTCCTTTAGAATGGGCTGGTTGGATCTTCTTGCAGTCCAAGGGACTCTCAAGAGTCTTCTCCAACACCACAGTTTAAAAGCATCAATTCTTCGGTGCTCAGCCTCCTTTATAGTCCAACTCTCACATCCATACATGACCACTGAAAAAACCATAGCCTTGACTAGATGGACCTTTGTTGGCAAAGTAATGTCTCTGCTTTTGAATATGCTGTCTAGGTTGGTCACAGCTTTCCTTCCAAGGAGCAAGCATCTTTTAATTTCATAGCTGCAAGCACCATCTGCAGTGATTTTGGAGCCCAGAAAAATAATGTTAGCCGCTGTTTCCACTGTTTCCCCATCTATTTCCCATGAAGTGATGGGACTGGATGCCATGATCTTAGTTTTCTGAATGTTGAGCTTTAAGCCAACTTTTTCACTCTCCTCTTTCACTTTCATCAAGAGGCTTTTTAGTTCCTCTTCACTTTCTGCCATAAGGGTGGTGTCATCTGCATATCTGAGGTTATTGATATTTCTCCCGGCAATCTTGATTCCAGCTTGTGCTTCATCCAGCCCAGCATTTCACATGATGTACTCTGCATAGAAGTTAAATAAGCAGGGTGACAATAGACACCCTTGACGTACTCCTTTTCTTATTTGGAACCAGTCTGTTGTTGCATGTCCAGTTCTAACTGTTGCTTCCTGACCTGCATATAGGTTTCTCAAGAAGCAGGTCAGGTGGTCTGGTATTCCCATCTCTTTCAGAATTTTCCACAGTTTATTGTGATCCACACAGTCAAAGGCTTTGGTATAGTCAATAAAGCAGAAATAGATGTTTTTCTGGAACTCTCTTGCTTTTTTGATGATCCAGTGGATGTTGGCAATTTGATCTCTGGTTCCTCTGCCTTTTCCAGCTTGAACATCTGGAAGTTCATGGTTCACGTATTTCTGAAGCCTGGCTTGGAGAATTTTGAGCATTACGTTACCAGTGTGTTAATCCATTTGAAATTTATTTTTGTATTTGGTATGAGATAGAGAGCCCACTTTATATTTTTTCCATACGGATGATCCATTGACCCAATACCATTCATTGATTATTCAACTTTTCAATCTCATCATAACTTGATCGGAGAAGGCAATGGCACCCCACTCCAGTACTTTTGCTTGGAAAATCCCATGGACGGAGGAGCCTGGTAGGCTGCAGTCCATGGGGTCGCTAAGAGTCGGACGTGACTGAGCAATTTCATTTTCACTTTTCTCTTTCATGCATTGGAGAAGGAAATGGCAACCCACTCCAGTGTTCTTGCCTGGAGAATCCCAGGGACAGTGGAGCCTAGTGGGCTGCCATCTATGGGGTCACACAGAGTCAGACACGACTGACGCGACTGAACATAACATAACATAACTTTATAGTCTTTATGGAGATTAAAACAAAGTACTTAACAGTCTTTATGGACATTAAAACAAAGTGACTTAACATTGCTACAGTTCAACAGAGAAAAGACTACATGGATCAAAGCAGAGGACTTAAGAACAGATTCAGTATACATCAGAGATGACATTGTAGATGAGATTGAAAAGTTGAATAATTAATGAATGGTATTGGATCAATGGATCATCCATACAGAAAAAATATAAAGTGGGATCTCTATCTCATACCAAATACAAAAATAAATTTCAAATGGATTAAGGAAAAAATGTATAAGGTGAAACACAGTATATTATTTTACAGACTAAGGATATGTTAGGACGTTTTAGACAAAACACCAGAAGCATAAGCCGTGAAGGAAAGGATACATATATTTGACTGCTTCACAAAAAAAAATTATTATATGAAAATATACCATAAATAAATGAAAAAAAACCCAGTGGTTGAAGAAGTCATGTGTGTAATGCTTATCATTCAAAAGAATTAATACACAAACCTATAAAGATCCCTTAGAAGTGAAAATTTAAAAGATCAACTATCCAATAGAAAATAGATGAAGGATATAATCAGACATGGCTGCTTGCATGCCTTGGCAATTGTAAATAATGCTGCTATGAACATTTCATCTGTAGGCCAGATGAAACAAATGGCCTACAGATATATGAAGGCATGATCAGCCTACTAGTAACTGAGAAAAAATTAGTTAACAAAACAACAAAATACATTTCTTACCCTCATACTGGCAAAAAAAATAGGAAATCTGAAAATACCAAGTGTTGGAAATTTTGTAAGAAACAGTGACTTCTTTTTTAATACCACTGTTGAGCATGCAAAATATAATAGACTCTTTAGAGGGTAACTTGACAATAAAGATAAAGATGTTTATAATCTATGATCTAGCAATTCCACTTCTATGAGATTTCCTAAGACAATTTTTGTACATTACACAAGGAAATACAGACAATAATGTTCATTGTATTAATAGTACTATTCCTTTCTAATAGTAAAACAAACTAAAAACTAAAACTAGTTAACTCAGAATGAGAATGGATAAATTATGATTCACAAGCTGAAATCAAGATTGCAGGGAAAAATACCAAAAACCTCAGATATGTAGATGGTACTACTCTAATGGCAGAGGGTGAAGAGAAACTAAAGAGTCTTTTGATGGGGGTTAAAGAGAAGAGTGAAAAGCTGGCTTAAAACTCAACATTCAAAAAACTAAGATTATGGCATCTGGTCCCATCACTTCATGGGAAATAGATGGAGAAACAGTGGAAACTGGAAGATTTCCTTGGGCTCCAAAATCACTGTGGATGGTGACTGCAGCCATGAAATTAAAAGACGCTTGTTCCTTGGAAGAAGAGCTATGAAAAACCTAGACAGTATATTAAAAAAACAGAGACATCATTTTCCTGAGAAAGGTCTGTATAGTCAAAGCAATGGTTTATCCAGTAGTCATGTAAGTAGTCATGTGAGAGTTGGACCATAAAGAAGGCTAAGTGACAAAGAACTGATTCTTTTGAACTGTGGTGCTAGAGAAGACTCGTGAGAGTCCCTTGGATTGCAAGGAGATCAAACCAGTGAATCCTAAAGGAAATCAACCCTGAATATTCACTGGAAAGACTGGTGCTGAATCTGAAGCTCCAACACTTTGGCCACCTGATGTGAAGAACTGACTCACTGGAAAAGACCCTGATGCTTGGAAAGATTGAGGGCAAGAGGAGAAGGGGTGATAGAGGATGAGATAGTTGGATGGCACCACGGACTCAATGGACATGAGTTTGAGCAACCTCAGGGAGATAGTGAAGGACAGGAAAGTCTGGTGTTCTACTGTCCATGAGCTCACAAACAGTTGGACATGACTTAGCAACTGAACAATGACAACAACAAATTATGGTTCATCAATTACTACAATGGAATAATACTTATCATCAACAATGAACGAACTAGAGCTACATTTATGAACATGGATAGACACCAAGAACTATGTTTAGTGAAAAAGATAAGCATTATAGAAGGCAAACATATAGCATAATTTAATATAATACATGTACAACAGAAGTACAAAATCATAAGTAGGAATTATACTCATTAATTTCAGGACTGTGGCTACTTCTGGGAGAAAGTAAAGTAAGACGGAAAGCTATAGCCATAATGTTTTATTTATTAAAATCAGCAAAAGAAATAAGAATCTAAAGGATGACCAAATGTGAACATGTGCTTCAATCTTACTGGTGGATCCTTGAGTGTTTTATATTATCTAACATATGTTGTTGAGCAATATTTAGCGGGGGATAGCTTTTGTTCTTGGAGAAGGAAATGGCAACCCACTCCAGTACTCTTGCCTGGAAAATCACATGGACAGAGGAACCTGGTGGGCTGCAGTCCATGGGGTCGCTCAGAGTCGGGCCCAACTGAGCAACTTCACTTTCACTTTTCACTTTCATGCACTGGAGAAGGAAATGGCAACCCACTCCAGTGTTCTTGCCTGGAGAATACCAGGGACAGGGGAGCCTGGTGGGCTGCTGTCTATGGGGTTGCATAGAGTTGGACACGACTGAAGCGACTTAGCAGTAGTAGCAGTAACATATATTTAAAATTTTCCTAATTTAAATTTCATAAGTTTAAATACTTTCACTTCATTAGGCATTTCAGTGTAAAATATGAAGAAGCAGCATATCTTATTTTTTCCAACATCTTATTGAGTCATCTCTTTCTCCTCTAATTTCAGATGTCACTTTTTCCATAAAATAAAATTTTAAATGCTCGGGTTTATTTCTGGACTTCCATTTCTACGTCACTGATTTGTGTGTTTATTTTAGTAACAGGCAGCCATTGTTCTAACAATTGTGGTTTTATGATGTATCTCAGTTTACATCGTGCAAATCTCTAGTCAGTGTTTTCTTTTACCTTTTTATATAGCATCACATTCAGTGATTTTTAAAAAATCTTTTATTAGTTATCTTCTTTCACAATATATAACGTTTATGCTTTTTTTTTTACAATGAAATTTATTGACTTCACAATTGCTTAAAATCTGCCTTATGCTTTTCCTTCTTTCCTTAATAATTTGCAAGTCATTCATCCTAGTTTTATCCTACTAATGATTATAGTTAAATAAAAAATGAATATGATTCTTAAAGTTAGGCATAAGCAGTTTTCCTATGAGCAATTTCAGTAACTTCTTTTGAGACAACCACTTGACAGTCAGAGAGGTCTATAACACAATGAGGGAAAGCTGGTTTGGCATATGTCTAGCTACATGTTTGATCATGTGTCACCATGTGACCAGGTAAGTGTGACTTGGGCAGGACTGCACAAGAGTTTAGGGTAAATTTGCCTTGGTGTTATGATGCATCAAAAGGTATACAGGTAATGTGGAGCTGACTTGGGGATAAAATCTAGATCTCTGTTTTTCCAACCAATCAGCTACTTTCCTTAAGAGTCTTATTTCTTGTTTTTATATTACCTAATCTGAGTCAAATCTGATTCCCTGCATCATAGAAAAAACTTGGCATTCCAAGCCTATCCCTCTCTGTGCAACTCTGACCATGTTTTATTATCTTTCTGAGCCTTGTTTTACTCATCTGCAAAGAAGAAAATCCTACCTGCCTGGTAGAGTTTTTGATAGGATTCACTATAACTGCAAGTCTATGTGGTCAGGAAATAATATAAGACTATACACATATGCTAGAGAAGAAAATGTCAACCCACTCCAGTATTCTTGCCTAGAGAATCCTATGGACAGAGGAGCCTGGTGGGCTGCCGTCTACAGGGTCGCACGGAGTTGGATGCGACTGAAGTGACATAGCAGCAGCAGCAGGATACTCATATGCATTATATATGCAGTTGTTGTTCAGTTGCTAAGTCATGTCTCTTTGTAACCCCATAAACTGTAGCACGTTCCAGGCTTCTATGTCCATTATTATCTCCCTGAGTTTGCCCAAACTCATGACCATGACCATCGAGTCAGTGAGGCCATCCAACCATCTCATCCTCTGTCACTGCCCCCTTCTCTTCTTGCCCTCATTTTTTCCTAGCATCAGGGTCTTTTCCAATGAGTTGGCTTTTTGTATCAGGTGGGTAAGTATTAGAGCTTCAGCTTCAGCATCAGTCCTTCCAATGAATATTCCGGGTTGATTTCCTTTAGGATTTACTGGTTTGATCTCTTTGCTGTCCAAGGGACTGTCAAGATTCTTCTTCAACACTGCAATTCAAAAGCTTCAATTCCTCAGCACTCAGCCTTCTTTATGGTCCAATTCTCACGTCCACACACAACTACTGGAAAAACCATAGCTTTGACTATATGGACCTTTGTCAGTAAAGTGATGTCTTTGCTTTTTAAAACACTGTCTAGGTTTGACATAACCATTCTTCCAAGGAACAAGCATCTTTTAATTTTGTGGCTGCAGTCACTGTCCACGTATTGATTTTGGAGCCCAAGAAAATGAAATCTGACACTGTTTCCATATTTTCCCCATCTATTTGGCATAAAGTCATAGGACTGGATGCCATGATCTTAGTTTTTTGAATGTTGAATTTTGAGCCAGCTTTTTCACTCTATTTCACCTTCATCAAGAAGCTATATACATGTATGTGTGTGTGTGTGTGTGTGTGCGTGTGTGTGTGTGTGTGTGTGTGTGTGTGTAAAGGGCAGGTTGCCACTCAAGCACTAGGAAATCCTGGACCTGATACATCAAAACCATAAAGTCTGGCATATAGATAAACACTATGAGAAAAATGAATCCTTATCTATTATATGTTGCTGTTGGGAAGTAACAAGGAACCACCAAAGCTTGTTAATCCGCTGCACCTGTGTCTTGTGAACTAAAAATTGTCAAAATCTTCACACAAATACTGCAGTCTGATAGAGATAATAAAGAAATGGCTTACAGGTTGCACATTAGAAGATTCTTCTCTTTCGCTGAAGGCTTGTGACAAAGCAGCCAAAAGAGGTAGAAGGGAAATGAAGCAAAGCATTCTCATCAAGGGAAGTTTAGCATATCAAACGAGGGCATTAGCAACAAGACAGAAGAAAAATAAGACCTTCCTGGGAGGCTCTTTCTTCTCCCTATAACTCAGAATAAATACTCATCAACATACAGACAAAAATAAAATGCCTCACTTTCCCTCAATCTGACATTATTTCCCACAGAAAGCATTGCTATAAATTTCATTCATTCATTCATTCAAGAACTACTCATTTAATCATTTCATTTAATATACAATTACAGGACTCTTAATCTTCTATGTGCTCATATTGTAAAAATGAATAACATCCTTTGTCCTTAAGGACTACCTAGCAGGGGAAATAATGTACAACACAGACACACACACTGTCTGCACTGTCTGTCTCTCTCTCTCTCTCACACACACACACACATACACACACACACAAATAAAATGCTGAGGTAGCATCTGTAGCCAGTCAAGGGGAAGAAAGCTATATTTTCACTGATGAATAAGAACTGACCAGGGAAGAAGGAAGTGTGAAGGCCATTTCAGCTGGAAGGAAAAACAAGAGCAAAGGCTGAGTGGTTTGTGCAATTACAAGCTCTTTCCTGTGGCTAGAACAAAGAACTGAGCAGCTAACACTTTCACTTTCATGGGCTTCCTGGCAGCTCAGCTGGTAAAGAATCTGCCTGCAATGCAGAAGAACTCAGTTCAGTTCCTGGGTTGAGAAGTTTCCCTGGAGAGAGAATGGGTTCCCATTCCAGTATTCTTGGGCTTCCCTGGCGCCTCACACAGTGAGGAGTCCACCTGCAATGCGGGAGACTTGGATTCGATTCCTGGATTGGGAAGATCCCTTGGAGGAGGGCATGGCAATCCACTCCAGTATTTTTGCCTGGAGAATCCCCATGGACAGAGGTGCCTGGTGGGCTACAGTCCATGGGGTTGCAAAAAGTCAGATATGACTGAATGACTAAGCACAGCACAGCACAGAACAGAGACTTCTGGGTAAGAGACAAGACTATGGCATTAACAGGAACATGGGCTGTGTTAAGGACTTTTAACTTTTACTAAAAGCAACATGAAGGGGCTACCAAAGAGTTTTAAGTATAGGTGTGAAAGGTTCAGATCTATGTTTTGGAAAGAACACCCCAAATTGACTTCCTATTCTCCAGGATAATGAAAACTTTAAAGAGAATGAATACCTTATCGGGATGGCTCCAATAGGCCAAACTATAATCAACAGGAGAGTAAATCTCTACTTTTACCCACTCCACATTTCACTTGTCTAGAGGTGCTACAGACTTAATAGGACAGGTGGCACAACAGGTGTGTATACACATTTTTTATTTATTAAATGGGCTACTCATAAGTTATAGGGAAGAAGTCACAGGCTTTCTTCAGTGCCTCTGAAATTCTTAAACAGGAATGCATAGATTTCCATACTTCAGCAAAACCAAAAATCCCTCCTTTTTTTGTTTATTCAGCACCTCTCTTCCTCTCTTAAGGTGAACCCATCACCCTTCCCCCCACCCCCCACCTGGGGTGGTACCATAGTGTTACCCACTTCTTGTTCCTATTAGGTTTGTAATCTACTTGCTTGTAATATCATTTTATTATATTATTGGAAATACTTTTGATTCCTGGGTTACCTTGTTTAATGTCACAATTTTTCCTTAATGAGACGCTTAGAACTTGTCTATTGTCTCACAGTGCATACAAATCATGTGCAGTAGAACGATTGCAACATTTTCACAATTCTTTCCTCTGTGTGTATGCTGAACTATGATTTTGCAGCTTCTCTCATTAAAAGGTGAGCCTCTTGAATCTGGGGTGACCCAATGTGGCTTTGGCCAGTAGAAATTGATGGAAGTAACAGTATACCACTTCTGAGCCAAGACCACAAGAAGCCTTCAGAATATGTTCCATGTTCTTTCTTGAAATCCTACCACTAACATTTGATCACATCTAGAATAGGTTGACAGAGGATAAAAAGACCACACTGAAGACAGCCTAGTTGCTCCAACTGAAACCATCACAGACCAGCCTACAGCCAGCTGACTTGCAAACATACGAGAGAACCTAAGTGGCTCAGATGGTAAAGAATCCACCTGTAATGTTGGAAACTTAGATTTGATTGGGAAGATCCTCTGGAGGAGGGCATGGCAACCCCCTCCAATATTCTTGCCTGGAGAATTCCATGGACAGAGGAGTTTGGTGGACTACAGTCCATAGGATTAAAAAGAGTTGTGACACAACATGTGTGAGTGCTTAGCTGCTCAGTTGTTTCTGACTCTTTGTGATCCCATAGATTGTAGCCCTTTAGACTCCTCTGTCCATGGGCACAGCAAAGTACAGCCCAACTCAGAGAGAACCTAGCCAATATCTACATGATTCAGAACCGACCACCAATAGAGAAGAACCACCCAGCTGATTCATGAGTATTGATAAATGCTTATTCTTTTAAGCCAGTAAGCTCTGGGCTGCTTTGTAATTTCAGTTCACTCGGTCAGTCCTGCCCGACTCTTTGCAACTCCATGGACTGCAGCACGCTAGGCCTCCTTGTCCATCACCAATTCCCAGAGTTTACTCAAACTCATGTCCATTGAGTTGGTGATGTCATCCAAGCATCTCATCCTCTGTCGTCCCCTTATCCTCTCACGTTCAGTATTTCCCAGCATCAGGGTCTTTTCAAATGAGTCAGTTCTTCTCATCAGGTGACTGAAGTATTAGAGTTTCAGCTTCAGCATCAGTTCTTCCGATGAATATTCAGGATTGATTTCTTTTAGGATAGACTGATTGGATCTCTTGCTGTCCAAGGGACTCTCAAGAGTCTTCTCCAACATTTAGGAATATCCAAATGATACACTATGTATTGCTTCAATAATCAAAATATGCAAAAAAAAAAAAAGAGAGAGAGAGAGCGAGAACAAAAGAAAGAAAAGAAATATTAAAAAGAAGGGAAAGAAATCACATACATGTGAAATAGAAAAAGCTGAACTCATAAAAGCCAAAGACCAGAATTGTGGTTATCAGAGCCTGGGGATAGAAGGTGTGTGTGTGTAGTAGGGGGAGGGGGGAGAGAAGCCAGGGGAGATGGACAAAGCATGTAAACTTCCACTTATAAATCAGTTCCAGGGATCTAATGAACAGCAGGGTAATTAGAGTTAATCACAATGTTTTATATACTTGAGAGTTGTTAAGACAGCAAATCTTTAATCTCACCATAATAAAAGAATTATGTAACATCATGGAGGTATTATTTCCTTGCATTCATGCTTAGTCATGTCCAACTCTTTGCAACCTCATGGACTGTACTTCACCAGGCTCCTCTGTCCATGGAATTTTCCAGGAAAGAATACTGTAATGGGTTGCCATTTCTTAGTACAGAGGATGTTCCTGGCCCAGGGACTGAACCCTCATCTCCTGCACCTCCCATATTGGCAAGGGGATTCTTCACCATTGCATTCTTAGGGAAGCCCAACGGAGGTGTTAGATAACACTATGCCGCTAAGTCACTTCAGTCGTGTCCGACTCTGTGGGACCCCATAGACGGCAGCCCACCAGGCTCCCCTGTCCCTGGGATTCTCTAGGTAAGAACACTGGAGTGGGCTGCCATTTCCTTCTCCAATGCAGGAAAGTGAAAAGTGAAAGTGAAATCACTCAGTCATGTCCGACTCTTCACGACCCCATGGACTGCAGCCTACCAGGCTCCTCCATCCATGGGATTTTCGAGGCAAGAGTACTGGAGTGGGGTGCCATTGCCTTCTCTGAGATGACACTATAGTGATTATCATTTTGCAAAACATAAGTGTAGAGAAGGAAATGGCAACCCATTCCAATATTCTTGCCTGGAGAATTCCATGGACTGGGGAGCCAGGTAGTCTACAGTCCATGGGGTTGCAAAGAGTCAGACATGACTAAGAGACTTCACTCACTCACTCACTGTATATATAAGTGTATCGAATTAATGCCTTATGTACCTTTAACTTGCACTATGCTATTATATGTCAATTATATGTCAATAAACCTGGAAAATATTTTAAAAAGAAGGAAAAGAAAATAAAAGGGGTAAAAATGTAAAAAGAAAAGTAATTTACTTCACATTATAGTTTGCAGTCACACTATTTGTATTAAACTGATTTTTTCTTCCCTATCTTTCTAATCATTTTTGATACGTGTCTATTCTTCTTTAAATGTTGTCTACATATTTTAAATATACATTTAAACTTGAGCATACTAATATGTGCTTTTGATTGATTTTTCTCTAGATTTTTATTTTTCAGTTTGAGTGAGGAAAAATCAGTTGCTGCCCTTGAGGATTTTGCATTTTGGTTGGTTTTGTGGGAGGCGACATGGTAATGTTATAAATAAAAGTCAGTTTTTTTCATTTGACTTATCTGTAAAATGAGGAGTTTGGATAAGATTAGGGGACTGGAATGCAAAAGTAGGAGGTCAAGAAACACTTGGGGTAACAGGTAAATTTGGCCTTGGTGTACTGAATGAAGCAGGGCAAAGGCTAATAGAGTTTTGCCAAGAGAATGCACTGGTTGTAGCAAACACCCTCTTCCAACAACACAAGAGAAGACTCTACACATGGACATCACCAGATGGTGAACACCAAAATCAGATTGATTATATTCTTTGCAGCCAAAGATGGAGAAGCTCTATACAGTCAGCAAAAACAAGACCAGGAGCTGACTGTGGCTCAGATCATGAACTCCTTATTGCCAAATTCAGACTTAAATTGAAGAAAGTGGGGAAAACCATTAGACCATTCAGGGCTGACCTAAATCAAATCCCTTATGATTATATAGTGGAAGTGACAAATAGATTTAAGGGACTAGATCTGATAGAGTGCCTGGTGAAATATGGACAGAGATTCGTGACATTGTACAGGAGACAGGGATCAAGACCATCTCTAAGAAAAAGAAATGTAAAAAAGCAATATGGCTGTCTGAAGAGGCCTTACAAATAGCTGCAAAAAGAAGAGAAGTGAAAATCAAAGGAGAAAAGTAAAGATATGCCCATTTGAATGCAGAGTTCCAAAGAATAGCAAGGAGAGATAAGAAAGCCTTCCTCAGTGATCAGTGCAAAGAAATAGAGGAAAACAACAGAATGGGAAAGACTAGAGATCTCTTCAAGAAAATTAGAGATACCAAAGGAATATTTCATGCAAAGATGGGCTCAATAAAGGACAGAAATGGTATGAACCTAACAGAAGCAGAAGATATTAAGAAGAGGTGGCAAGAATACACAGAAGAACTGTACAAAAATATCTTCATGACCCAGATATTCACAATGGTGTGATCACTTACCTAGAGCCAGACATCCTGGAATGTGAAGTCAAGTGGGTCTTAGGAAGCATCACTATAAAGAAAGCTATTGAAGGTGATGGAATTCCAGTTGAGCTATTTCAAATCCTAAAAGATAATGCTGTGGAAGTGCTGCACTCAACATGTCAGCAAATCTGGAAAACTCAGCCGTGGCCACAGGACTGGAAAAGGTCAGTTTTCATTCCAATCCCAAAGTAAGGCAATGCCAAACAATGTTCAAACTACTGCACAATTGCACTCATTTCACACACTAGTAAAGTAATGCTCAAAATTCTCCAAGCCAGGCCTCAGCAATACTTGAACTGTGAACTTCCTGGTGCTCAGCTGGTTTTAGAAAAGGCAGAGGAATCAGAGATCAAATTGCCAACATCCGCTGGATCATCAAAACAGCAAGAGAGCTCCAGAAAAAAAACATCTATTTCTGCTTTATTGACTATGCCAAAGACTTTGACTGTGTGGATCATAATAAACTGTGGAAAATTCTGAAAGAGATGGGAATACCAGACCACCTGACCTACCTCCTGAGAAATCTGTATGCAGGACAGGAAGCAACAGTTAGAACTGGACATGGAACAACAGACTGGTTGCAAATAGCAAAAGGAGTACGTCAAGGCTGTATATTGTCACCCTGATTATTTAACTTCTATGCAGAGTACATCATGCGAAATGCTGGGCTGGATAAAGCACAAGCTGGAATCAAGATTGGCAGGGGAAATATCAATAACCTCAGATACACGGGTGATATCACCCTTATAGCAGAAAGTGAAGAAGAACTAAAGAGCCTCTTGATGAAAGTAAAAGAGGAGAGTGAAAAAGTTGGCTTAATGCTCAACATTCAGAAAACTAAGATGATGACATCTGGTTCCATTACTTTATGTCAAAAAGATGGGGAAACAGTGGAAACAGTGCCTGACTTTATTTTGGGGGGCTCCAACATCACTGCAGATGGTGACTGTGGCCATGAAATTAAAAGACGCTTACTCCTTGGAAGAAAAGTTATGACCAACCTAGGGAGCATATGGAAAAGCAGAGACATTACTTTGTCAACAAAGGTCCCTCTAGTCAAGGCTATCGTTTTTCCAGTAGTCATGTATGGATGCGAGAGTTGGACTGTAAGAAAGCTGATGGTGAAAGAATTGATGCTTTTGAACTGTGGTATTGGAGAAGACTCTTGAGAGTCCCTTGGACTGCAAGGAGATCCAACCAGTCCATCCTAAAGGAGATCAGCCCTGGGATTTCTTTGGAAGGAATGATGCTAAAGCTGAAACTCCAGTACTTTGGCCACCTCATGCAAAGAGTTGACTCATTGGAAAAGGCTCTGATGCTGGGAGGGATTGGGGGCAAGAGGAGAAGGGGACGACAGAGGATGAGATGGCTGGATGGCATCACTGACTCGATGGACGTGAGTCTGAGTGAACTCCAGGAGTTTGTGATGGACAGGGAGGCCTGGCGTGCTGTGATTCATGGGGTCGCAAAGAGTCTGACATGACTGAGTGACTGAACTGAACTGATATCAGGTATAAAATCTCATTTAATAATCCTAACAAAAATTGTGAGTACAATCTTAATATTCCCATTTTACAGATGAGCAAACTGAATTTCTCACAGATTTTAAGTAACTTGCTCAAGGGCACAGTGTTGACAAGATGTAGAATCAGGACCCCAAATTAGGCTAATTTGACTAAAAAGCTCGTGTGCTATATAATAAAAACACTGTATCCCTCTTCTTAGTTCTGGATAATCTAGGCTAAAGTAATAGCAAACTTCTCTCCTTCCTTGGAGAATCATGTTGCAAAATAAAAGGCAATTTGCCTATGGAGACAAAGATTTTTTTGTAAAAAGCTCTTGATATATAGCAAACTGTAGAGTAATAATTCTAAGACAGAGAGGCAGCACTTGTTTAGAAAGGGCCTTTCCTTCTCCCAAAGCACCTGGGAATTATGCAATGACTATTCTACAGCACAACTTTATGGTAATCCTTTCCAGAGGAGTCATGAAGCCACTAGAAGCTATCAGACCAGGTGCTTGAGGTTGTTTGCCAGCAGGAGGAAGAGCTATACTAAGTCAAGCAAATTCTCTCATCCAGTTCCCCTGAGGCCAATGATAACTGGTAACTGATTATGAATCAGTGATGAGACAGAGATGAGTATTTAGTCTACAGACAGTATGAGGGCTATACCCAGGCCCATATATCGTTTTACGGTCAAGGCTAGTGCTAGAACCAATATAAAGGCTCAGCCTGGAGCCACTGTTGTTTCAGTCTATCTGAAGAAGGAATCAGTCACTCTCCATAATTAGAGGACAATCCAATAAATCAAACTTTTTCCTATAAAATATGAAATAAACATGTTTTGAAAAGTTGATGCAACATTATCCAATTGTATTTATACCATCACCCTGCTATATGTGTAGCTGACACGTTTTTCATCATTCATGAAAGGCTTACATTAAGCTTTTACAAACTTCAAATTATTAGAATCCACATTCATGGGGCTTCATCTTCTAGCAATTTTGGAAACCTGAGAATTTGAAGAGATCAATTTTAAATGGAAAAAGCAGAGTATTTTATGGATTGCAAACAGCAGATAAAATGCTTCCTTATTAAAGGCTGTTCTCTCAAATGAATTTCAGAGAACACCAAGATCTTCCCTTTGTTTAAAGATAATCACATTTTTCTGAGAGTGTTTCACTAGGGCTTTACTTTGGGCATGAATTTTTCATGACTGATTGATTGAAAAGACAATGCCAACAGAGAATAATACAAGCATAGAAACCTGTCTTACAAGGTAGAGTTAAATTACTCCAAGGGTTAGAATGACAAACCCAGGTGCCACCTTCAACTCAGCAAGTAAATTGACAATTACAAGTCTGTTGAAAAATGAGAAAAATCAATTAGGAAAAGGGTGACTTGTACTAAAAAGTAGTGTTTGCTTTATTGAACATCATTCAGTGGATTTTGGAAACAAACAGAAAAAGCTCTGTGGGGAAATGCCTATTTTGGGGTGGGAGATGAGAGGAGGTATACTGAGAAGAAAACTGGACTGAAAGAGAGGAGACCTATCTTCCTTTCCTGGTTTATGCCACTGACTTGTTATTTGAGTCTGGGAAGATTACTTCCTATGTCTGATTCTCTACTTTCTTATTTCTACAATAGAGACAATTCAGTAGGGTCCAGAGTCATGGATGAGGAGTTTGGAACACAGTAACATAGTTAAATCAGGTCAAGAGTGAAAAGGGAGGCTCTAGATTCTATATATGTCTAACTGACTCATTCCTTTATTTTTCCAAGAAACACTCATTAAACTCTTCCTAAGAGCTCAAAATTATTCTATGTGCTAGTAATATACAAATAAATAAGGTATACATTGTTCCTGGCTTTGCATGCTTTACATTTTAGTGAGAGAATCAAACAGCATACAAGTAAATAAATAGTTAAATGTGTGAATAAATGTATAATGCAATATCAGGTAGTCATAAGAACTATGAAAAAAATAAA
Source organism: Bubalus kerabau (assembly GCF_029407905.1). NCBI lineage: Eukaryota > Metazoa > Chordata > Mammalia > Artiodactyla > Bovidae > Bubalus > Bubalus kerabau. Next base: position 97,454,287 of record NC_073629.1, on the reverse strand, counting down.
ATAATAAAAGATCAAGGTATGGAGTGGAAGATAGTCTGTGGTCTGGTTGGCTTAAATTATTATTATTTTATATACAGAATTTGTTGAACACCTGCTAAGTTCCAGAGAAATGGTTAGATGCTCCAATATCACATGTTATTTCTAATCCTTAGAAAAATATTCCAGGTATATATTATTATTCATTTTATAAATTAGGAAAGCAGATTCAGAAAACTAAAAGATCAAGTAACTTTCTGTTTGGTCACCCTTCAGAGATAAAATGGACTCTCCTACTCCAAATTTGGTTCAGATGCATGAAGAGCTTATGTAGCAGACACAGAATGAGTGAAACCCAGATCTGTCTAGTTCTAAAGTCCATGCCTTTTTACACTGTAGAAAACTCAAATGATAAGATTTTTTTTCTTTTCCCTTCAATGGGCCTGGGGAGACAAGTTTCAGAAAAGAAATATGAGTATGGTAGTATGCCACCTGGACAGATCCTACTTCATAAAACAACTTTAAATTCTCGTAAAGCTATGGGTAAACTAACAAAATATTATGGAATTATCAGGCCAAAATATAAGTGAATTCAAGATCCAACAGAGAGCATTTGTTGAATCTAGTGAATCTGAGCTTGGCAAAATGAAAGTTGACTTTCGGGCCTGCCAAGGCAGTTGGGAATTAAAGAATCCATAGAAAAGTGAGATGAAAATTTTGCATGCATTTCACTTGAAGTCATTTGCAAAATTCTAAGCTGCTCATATACAGGGTAAGATGTTAATCAATTAAGTAGAAACCACCATCAAAGAAGTAAAAATGGCAAGTGGCAATTTCAAAAGAGTTTCACAGTGCTGCAAAAGAAGAGACTGAAGTTCAGACTCCACTAACTTAGAAAACGTTGGTAAATACTCCACACTGTCTGAGATACCATAAGACTATTCCCTTAGAGTAAAGGTAAGCTAAATATAGACCTGAACTTGTATACCTGCAATTCAGCCTTGCCTGGATGAATATGATCTCCCCAAAAACTATCTGCTTGCCAGAAGAAAATTAAATTCACCAGGAGAAAAATAATGTTAATAAAAGCACATACATTTTTCAAAAGCCATATCCTGCATCAACCAAATTTATGAGTCATGTCAAGAAATAGAAAGAAATGAAATAAAAGAAAAAAGAAAGGAGCTTGACCCACAAATTATCCAAATAGTTCAAGTATCAGCAGGAATTGCAAAAATTTATAACTACAGCTGCGGAGAAGGCAATGGCACCCCACTCCAGTACTCTTGCCTGGAAAATCCCAAGGACAGAGGAGCCTGTTAGGCTGCAATCCATGGGGTCGCTAAGAGTCGGACACGACTGAGTGACTTCACTTTCACTTTTCACTTTCATGCATGGGAGAAGGAAATGGCAGCCCACTCCAGTGTTCTTGCCTGGAGAATCCCAGGGATGGGGGAGCCTGGTGGGCTGCCATCTATGGGGTCGCACAGAGTCAGACACTACTGAAGTGACTTAGCATAGCATAGCATAACTACAGCTGACGCTTGAACCATGTGTGTTTGAACTGCATGGGTCCACTAATATGTCGATATTTTTAATAGCAAACACTAATACTACATGGTCTGTGGCTGGCTGAACCTGCAGATGTGGAGGAACCAGATACAGAGGACCACATATAAGTTCTACACAGATTAACCCCTGCATTGTTCAAGGGTCAACTGTAATATTTTTGAGAATGCAGAAAAATTTACCAGCTAACTGGAATACAGATAAAGATGTAAGTGGTAATTCAGAAATAAAGAAATTTATAGCTGAAATTAGAAATTTCATAGGTGGATTTTAATAACACACTAGTCCCAGAAGAAGAGAGAAATGGATAATTTCTTCAAAGTAATATTTGAAGAAATATTAACCAAGAATTCTCCCAAACTGACAAACTCCCAAAATTCTCAGTCGTGTCCACTCCTCAAATTCAAGAGGTTCTATGCACTCCAAAAGGAAAAATACCAAAAAAAAAAAAAAAAAAAAAAGGCAGACCTAGACATATCATAGTAAAGCTACTAGAAACCAAAGACAAAGTCTTATAAGAGGATGAAGAAAAATTATTTATATCTACAAAGGACCTCTCAAAGAAATACAAGCTAAAGATGACATAAAGGCATCTTTCTAGTGCAAAAATAAAAATTAAATTGCTAACTTACACTATTCTATCCAAAATTATCCTTCAAAAGTTAAGATAATACATTTTCAGAAAGAAAAAATATTCATTGCCATAATATCTAGGTAATAATAAATGGAAAAGCGAGTTAGTTATTGAAAAGAAAAATTATCTTAGAAGGAAATAAGTCAATGTAAGAAGAAATGAAAAGTGCCATAAAGGATAAATATGTGGGTAAGTTTACATGCTAAGAGTTTAAAAAATGCATACAAACATGCACATGCATATACGTAACATATATTTACACACAGTTATGCATATTAACACATATACACAGATATACACACACATATGTACACACACCCACATATATATATACATGGATATATACAGAGAGGAAATGCATGTAAAATATTGTAAAATCTTGTATTACCAAAAAATGGTAAAAGTATTTATTTAAGGTATAATATAATTTCTAGGGAAACTACTAAAAGCATAATAAAATGATGAAGTAAGAAGCTAATAGAAAGGATAAAACTATTTACAAAAATATTTGGTTAAAAGACACAAACTAACAGTTATATGATAAATAAGTCCTGGGTAATGTAATATACAGCATGGTGACTATAGTTAACAATATTGTATTGTATATACAAAAGTCTCTAAAAGAGTAGATCTTCAAGTTTCTCATCACAAGGGAAAAAAAATTAACTGTGTGTGGTGATTGATAGATATTAACTAAACTTATTTTGGTAATCATTTCTCAATAGATACATATATCAAACCATCATATTATACAACTAAACTTACTATAATGATACATTTCAATTAAGGGCTTCCCAAGTGTCACAGTGGTAAAGAATCTGCCTGCTAATGCAGGAGATGCAGGATCAATCCCTGGGTTCGGAAGATCCCTGGAATAGGAAATGGCAACCCACTCCAGTATTCTTGTCTGGAAGATTCCACGGATAGCAGAACCTGGTGAGCTATCACCCATGCGATCACAGTTAGTTCAGTCTCCCAGTTGTGTTTGACTTTTTGTGACCGCATGAATCGCAGCATGCCAGGCCTCCCTGTCCATCATCAACTCCCGGAGTTCACTCAAACTCACGTCCACCAACTCAGTGATGCCATCCAGCCATCTCATCCTCTGTCATCCCCTTTTCCTCCTGCCCCCAGTCCCTCCCAGCATCAGAGTCTTTTCCAATGAGTCAACACTTCGCATGAGGTGGCCAAGTACTGGAGTTTCAGCTTTAGCATCATTCCTTCCAAAGAAATCCCAGGGCTGATCTCCTTTAGGATGGACTGGTTGGATCTCCTTGCAGTCCAAGGGACTCTCAAGAGTCTTCTCCAACACCACAGTTCAAAAGCATCAATTCTCTGGTGCTCAGCCTTCTTCACAGTCCAACTCTCACATCCATACATGACCACTGGAAAAACCATAGCCTTGACTAGACGAACCTTTGTTGGCAAAGTAATGTCTCTGCTTTTGAATATGCTATCTATGTTGGTCATAAAAGTGATATAAAACTGAGCACTCATGCACATACTATGTTTCAATTATATCTCAATTAAAAAACAGAAAAGGAACAAATGTAGTGTCTGAATGGAGACTAAAATGATTAAGGAAATTGTAAAAGAATACTTAGTATGCTTTCATTTAGTTCCATCTTCAACTTTAGAAATAATTCATAGCAGATTTCTGAGAAACAACTGTAGTAAGAATGTAAAGGCATTAAAACAATAATAGTAACAAAAATAATAATACATTTGATTAGCTTTAAAAAGTCATAGCCAAGAGGAGAGAAACAAATGAACAAAGAACAAAGGGAATAAATAGAAAGAAAACAGTAAGATAGGAGACTTAACCTCAATGTATCAATTGTTACCAGTCCTGGAATGTGAAGTCGAGTGGGCCTTAGGAAGCATCACTACGAACAAAGCCAGTGGAGGTGATGGAATTCCAGTTGAGCTATTTCAAATCCTAAAAGATGATGCTATTAAAGTTGTGCATTCAATATGCCAGCAAATTTGGAAAACTCAGCAGTGGTCATAGGACTGCAAAAGGTCAGTTTTCATTCCAATCCCAAAGAAAGTCAATGCCAAAGAATGCTCAAACTACTGAACAATTGCACTCATCTCATATGCTAGCAAAGTAATGCTCAAAATTCTCCAAGCCAGGATTCAGCAATACATGAACTGTGAACTTCCAGATGTTCAAGCTGGTTTTAGAAAAGGCAGAGGAACCAGAGATCAAATTGCTAACATCCATTGGATCATCAAAAAAGCAAGAGAGTTCCCAAAGAACATCTATTTCTGCTTTATTGACTATGCCAAAGCCTTTGACTGTATGGATCACAATAAAAATGTGGAAAATTCTGAAAGAAATGGGAATACCAACCACCTGACTTGCCTCTTGAGAAACCTGTATGCAGTTCAGGAAGCAACAGTTAGAACTGGACATGGAACAACAGATTGTCCAAATACAAAAAGGAGTACATCAGGGCTGTATATTGTCACCGTGCTTATTTAACTTCTATGCAGAGTACATCATGAGAAGTGCTGAGCTGGAAGAAGCACAAGCTAGAATCAAGATTGCGGGGATAAAGATCAATAACCTCAGATACGCAGATGACACCACCCTTATGGCAGAAAGTGAAGAAAAACTAAAGAGCCTCTTGATGAAAGTGAAAGAGGAGAGTGAAAATGTTGGCTTAAAGCTCAACATTCTGAAAACGAAGATCATGGCATCTGGTCCTATCACTTCATGGGAAATAGATAGGGAAACAGTGGAAACAGTGGCTGACTTTATTTTCTGGGGCTCCAAGATCACTGCTGATGGTGAATGCAGCCATGAAATTAAAAGACTCTTACTCCTTGGAAGGAAAGTTATGACCAACCTAGACAGGATATTAAAAAGCAGAGACATTACTTTGTCAACAAAGGTCCTTCTAGTCAAGACTATGGTTTTTCCAGTAGTCATGTATGGATGTGGGAGTTGGACTATAAAGAAAGCTGAGGACCAAAGAATCGATGCTTTTGAACTGTGATGTTGGAGAAGACTCTTGAGAGTCCCTTGGACTGCAAGGAGATCCAACCAGTCCATCCTTAAGGAGATCAGTCCTGGCTGTTCACTGGAAGGATTGATGTTGAAGCTGAAACTCCAATCCTTTGGCCACCTGATGCAAAGAGCTGACTCATTTGAAAAAACCTGATGCTGGGAAAGATTGAGGGCAGGAGGAGAAGGGGACGACAGAGGATGAGATGGTTGGATGGCATCACTGACTCAATGGACATGAGTTTGGGTGAACTAAGGGAGTTGGTGATGGACAGTGAGGCATGGTGTGCTGCAGTTCACAGGGTGGCAAAGAGTCAGACACGACTGAGCAACTGAACTGAACTGATCTGAAGGAAATTGTGAATATACAGTTAATATCTCTTCTAGTTCTTAAAACCTATGCTTCTACTGCCAACTTTTACAAGTTGGTTAGAACCTATACTATGTCTCCTTAACAACGGTAGATCAACACTAAAAACAGCACTAAAAGCTTTAGATAATATGGAATACATCTAAAAATAGTTATAACAGCTTAAATGAGAAAAATATTTGAAAGACCACAAATTATTCTGAATGGTGGTAGTTTTCTTGAAATTTTATGTAGTGAGAGGTAAACCAGTGCTTTAATTAGGACAATAGCATATTTTTATATCAGGGCCAACAAAAAACTAAAGATGAAATATTAAAAAGCCAACTTGGTAGACAAATATATGATATTTCAGTTCTGGAGGAAAGCTAAATCTAAATGTCAAATTATGTAACTGAATGTTTTACCCTCTACAGTTACAAAAAAAAATAGAAATGCCAACAGCAGAGTTCCTGAAATTTAGAGACACAGAATTTATGACATAGTAGAAAAAAACCAGAATTGAGAGTGTGAAAAACTGTATAATAGTCCTGGATATATCACTTATTGGTTGCATGATTTTGGAAAAATAATTTAAAGTCTCCATATTTTGTTTCCTTGGGTATCAAGTTGGCCAAAAAGTTCATTCAGATTTTTCCATACACTGTTATGGAAAAACCCACATGACTTTTTTGGCTAATGTAATATATTGGTGTTAATAACATGTACCTCCCAATATTACAAGGAGGATAGAGTACATCCAAGACCTACTATTTATTATCATTATTATTCATTTTCCCAGATGATTTTTGAAGTATTTATCTTCAATTTGGACTTTGCCTCAATGGCCCAAACTCTTTGGGCACTTGAAACATGCATGTGTATCGCTGTGACAAACACACACACACACACACACACACACACACACACACAACAACTACATGCTAGACTTGCATTCTAAGTATATACTTTTGGAACATATCATGGGACATAAACAGATAATTTTCTTTCTAAAATCAATACTCCTGAAGGAAAATATTTCCTCTATTTTTTTTTCCTTAGAGCAAAATGAGGGGCTACTACACATCAGACCAGTTCAACATCAGTTAAGTCTTACCAAAACTTACCAGATTCTAGCTGTCAACTGTGGCACACCTATGACAGCTCCCCAATTTTCAGTTTAACTGTGCTTTGCCATATCTAAATATGGTTTTGAATCCCGTGTCACTAAACCAATCTCTCCAATCTCATGTTTCCAAGCTTCTCCAGACTATTTCTGCCAGACCTGGCTCACCAACAGCCCCAAACATAGCTCTAGAATGCTTCTTCTCCTGTCAGCCTGGTTCACTCCTACACATGTTCTGAAACTCAGCTGAGGTGTCATTTCCACCAAGAAACTTTATTTAACCCTCAAGCCCACATAGGTGCCTCCTCTATTGCTCTCTCTGCAACCGGGAAGTCCTTTCACAGCAATCATCATTCAATATTGCTAAATGTTTATTTTCTTGTCTGGATCCCTGCTACCCCCAAATATAAAATTCTTAAGGATGAAACTTCTTTTTTATTCTCTGTATCCTTATATCAATAGGTTCCTAGTGTACGTTTGTGCTAAACAGAGAATAAATCAATGAGTGCATAAGTGAATCTACTAATAAATAACGGAATGTATTATGCTCACTCATTCCAGCCTCCATGCCTTTGTTCTTACCATTTAAGTCTCCCTGGATTGCCTCCTTACCTACTCAAATCCTATCCCTCATTCAGTTACTTCTAGAGCTCTACCTTCTACATAATAGAGTATAAGCATTGAGGATAAAACAAAAATGAAGATGTATCTCAATTCTCAAGGGTCTTACAGTAGAATAAGGAAGAGGTAGACATAAACAGTTGTTTACAGTACACTGTGACCTAGCAGATTGACAAGAAGGAGTTTGTAGGGTCACGGGAGAAGAAAAGGCAGAGGAACCAGAGATCAAATTGCCAACATTCACTGGATCATCAAAAAAGCAAGAGAGTTCCAGAAAAACATCTACTTCTGCTTTACTGGCTATGCCAAAGCCTTTGACTGTGTGGATCACAAAAAAATGTGGAACATTCTTAAAGAGATGGGAATACCAAACCACCTGACCTGCCTCCTGGGAAATATGTATGCAGGTCAAGAAGCAACAGTTAGAACTGGGCATGGAACAACAGACTGGTTCCAAATAGGAAAAGGAGTATTTTAAGGCTGTATATTGTCACCCTGCTTATTTAACTTATATGCAGAGTACATCATGTGAAATGCTGGGCTGGATGAAGCACAAGCTGGAATCAAGATTGCTGGGAGAAATATCAAAAACCTCAGATTCACAGATGACACCACCCTTACGGCAGAAAGTGAAGAAGAACTAAAGAGCCTCTTGATGAATGTGAAAGAGGAGAGTGAAAAAGTTGGCTTAAAACTGAACACTCAGAAAACTAAGATCACGGCTCTTGGTCCCATCACTTCATGGCAAATAGATGGGGAAACAATGAAAAAAGTGAGAGTTTATTTTCTTGGGTTCCAAAATCACTTCAGATGGTGACTGTAGCCATGAAATTAAAAGACGCTTACTCCTCGGAAGAAAAGCTATGACCAACCTAGACAGTATATTAAAAAGCAGAGACATTTCTTTACCAACAAAGGTCCATCTAGTCAAAGCTATGGTTTTTCCAGTAGTTATATATGGATGTGAGAGTTGGACTATAAAGAATGCTGAGTGCCGAAGAATTGATGCTTTTGAACATCAATTCAAATGGTGTTGGAGAAGACTCTTGAGAATCCCTTGGATTGCAAGGAGATTCAACCAGTCCATCCTAAAGGAAATGAGTTCTGAATATTCATTGGAAGGACTGATGCTGAAGCTGAAGCTTCAATCCTTTGGCCACCTGATGTGAAGAACCGACTCATTGGAAAAGACCCCGATGCTGGGAAAGATTGAAGGCGGGAGAAGGGGATGACAGAGGATGAGATGGTTGGATGGCATCACTGACATGATGGATATGAGTTTGAATAGGACCTGGGAGTTTGTGATGGACAGGGAAGCCTGGTGTGCTGCAATCTATGGGGTTGCAAAGACTCAGACATGACTGAGCAACTGAACTGAGAAGAAAGGAAAAACCCCAGCCTGGTAGATCAAAGATATCTATCTCAAGAAGGCTCTTTCTGGCCAAGAATTAAGGACAGATAAGATTTCCATGTAAAAATGGGAATTGAGGCTTATCTCAAACATTTTATGAACACAGGAATAGAGATGTGAAATAGTATTGTGTAGGAGAGCATCCTAGAATCAAACTAAGCAATAAGGATATCTGCCTAGAAACAGAGTCAGATCAGTGAAAAAGATGAGTCTAGAGCCCAGCGTCCTAATTCCTAGTCCAGCAGTACTTCCATTATTTCAGGAAATAGTATTGTTAGATTTCCTGTGACTAGGTTCTTTGACTTTCCAATGGAAAATGTCCAAGTGTGGCACTTTGTCTCTGGAACTGGTGGACTTTAGCCCTTTACTTCTTAAAGCCAGAATACTGTAGTGGGTAGCCAGTTCCCTTCTCCAGGGGATCTTCCCAACCCAGGGATCAAACCCAGGTCTCCTGCATTGCAGGCAGATTCTTTATTGGTTGAGCCACAAGGGAAGCCCAAGAATCTGGAGTGGGTAACCTATCCCTTCTCCAGCAGATCTTCCCAACCCAGGAATTGAACCAGGGTCTCCTGCATTGCAGGTTCATTCTTCACCAGCTCAGCTACCAGGCAAGCCCTCTTGATTCAAAGGCTGTCACATAACAAGACATCTATAGTTTTCTGGAACTCTGTAAAACACTCAAACCTCCATAGCAACTTGGAGTCCTAGCACTGACTCAGTGAATCAATGCAAACAAAGTCCAAACATCATCCAACAATTAATTTTTCTGACAACATATTTTGTCTGAAGAATTACAACTCCAAGTTGCTGAAAGGAACCAAAGTACTTAACCATTCTTGAGGTACACAGTTTGTCAACCAACACCCTCAAATATGTTTCAGTTATCCCAAATTTGCCACAGTACCTGAAAAAATCAAAACAATCCACCTACTGCAATACACAGTAGTTAATGCCTACTAAGTGTTAAGCATTCTATGCTCATCAGAATCATTCCTAACAACTATGTAAACATCAGCATATCTATTACACAGTTGAGAAAATAGAGAGACATCAAGTCACATTTCTGAGGTCACAGAGCTTACAGAGATGGATCCAGCATTCAAATTTGAGTCTGACTCTAGAACCAGTCATATTTATGTAACTCTGTGCAGTTAAGCAGGGTCTCCACCTATCTCCCCATAAAACCTGGTGACTGTGGTTGCGGGATCTGGAAGAAAGTCCCAGACAAAGAGTCGGGAGACTTCATTTATTTAACCACTACTTTTCTGTGTAACCTCATTCCCATTGATTGGAGTATGTCTAAATGATTTCTAAGGCCTCTAGTAGTTCTGACGGTCTACGACACTGAAATTTTAAAAAATATTCTTACAACTTTCCCATGAAAGTGTCATAGCCCTGTGAGTTGCCTGTAGTGGGCAGATAGGAGGATAAAACCTTCAACAAAATTGAATTTTGTTCCCTTGGCTTATCAAAGTGGAAAATAGGCACCCAGCTGCCAAAAAAAAATAAAGAAGTAAGTCCTTGGGAGATGAACTAAGTTAAGGTAGAGTCTCTTGTATATCAACACTGTCAGCAGCAACCTCAGTCAATGTCACAAATGCAGTAAAGACTCAAGAAAAATATGTTGTTAATTTTGCTGAAGATGATAGGATCTTTTGACCAAGTAGTACATTAGACTCCACATTAGGTCTGGACTTAAGAGTCAAAAAACCCAACATCTTATCCTAGTATTCAGATTGGTTAGCATTTTTAATGTTTCCTTTCCTACCTATTTACAATGTCAAAGGTATTCCATTAAAATCTATGGCAGTTTATCTTTTTAACTCAATTTATCCAGACTCTCATTCCCACCCTCCAGCTTTTCTCATTTTTGTCTGATTCCTAATTTCTGTTCCATTGCCTCATATCTGGTCAAGAGAAGACTGCTTCATTTACTCAGTTTTAAAACATTTATTGAGTTCATACTATATGCCAGCTGAGGCTTCCCTAATAGCTCATTTGGTAAAGAACCTGCCTGCAATGCAGGAGACCCTGGTTTGATTCCTGGGTGGGGAAGATCCACTGGAGAAGGGATAGGCTACCCACTCCAGTATTCTTGGACTTCCTCTACAGCTCTGCTGGTAAAGAATCTTCCTGCAATGTGGGAGAACTGGGTTCGACCCCTGGGTTGGGGAAATCCCCTGGAGAAGGGAAAGGCTACCCACTCCAGTACTCTGGCCTGGAGAATTCCATGGGGTCCCAAAGAGTTGGACACAACTGAGCAACTTTCACTTTCAGTTTTATATGCCAGCTACAAAATCCCCAAAGTCAGTTACAGCTATGCTATTGAGGCAGGAAGTTGTCGGTGGTGAGGGGGCAGGGAAGAAGCAGAAAGTTCAGACAAATAGGGCACAGGTTAAAGAAAACATTATCAGGAAATTAAGAGCATCGTAGTATGGCTAGACCACAGAGTATACTGGGAAAGGTGAAAGAGATTAAGCTGAAAAAGTAGGCACAGGATAACAGCGGCTGTAGAATGGAGAATCCTGATTCTGTCACCTACTTGTTATGTGACTAATCTCAGTTTCTTAACCTGTAAAATGTAAATAACAATTTCTCATAGCACTTTCTTTTCATCATTTGGTGGTGGTTTAGTCTCTAAGTCACATCTGACTCTTGTGACCCCATGGACTGTAGCCCACCAGGCCCTCTGTCCTTGGAATTTCCCAGGCAAGAATACAGGAGTGCGTTGCCATTTCCTTCTCAAAGAGATATTCCTGAAAGCATGGAACCTGGGTCTCCTGCATTGCAGACAGATTCTTTACTAATTGAATCACCAGGGAAGCCCATTGAGTCTGAATTCTGGAATATAATGAAATGATTGGAACTGGAAAAGCATGTGACAGTGGGATTGGACAGTTTCCCTATAGGATGTCCAGAGACAAGAAAAAGTCACATTTTGGAGCTGCCTAGTCTGGCATCCAATCAGGTGGCAGTGCCAGGTTCTGTTCAAGTACCCATGCCTTGTATCTGCTATGGTTTCTAAAATTCAGAGCACAGAGTCGCCCCAGCAGCTTCCTCACCCCCTGTGCTGTGAGTTCTGCACAGAGCCCTAAGAAAGTTGTCAGCCATGAGATTCTTCCCCTCCAGTGCAAACACACATGGCTCAGGCATATGATTCCCATCTGGATCCACCCCCGACTTCCGGCCAGGAGGCTGCTGTGTAGGCAGAACCGTCTGCCTTTGATTTGCCAGCCTAACCTGATACCTGGAGCCAGCCCTTCCCCAGCAGTAATGCACAGACCTGGCAAAATTCATGCTTCTTTTCCGGGACCTATTCATCTCTATATTTCCCTTGCCCTGTCAGAAGAGGTTGACCTGCGCCAGGCACTAGTTTCCACTGAACAAACAAATGAGTATTTATTTCTGGAAGAGAACAGGTAGTCTTTTCTTTAATCCAAGGAACAGATGCCGGCCCAGGAGGAGAATGTGCTCAAAGTCCCACTTATCACTCTAAGGCCATAGGGCCACGAATTGTTATGCAAAGCAACAGACCCACACTCCCCTCCAGTTCCCTGATGGCATCAGTGCCCAGCCACTGCAGAATTATTACCATCATCATCTCTGCTGGATTCTATGCCCCAGTCAAATTGGCAGTACTCCTTCTATTTGCAAACAGATTGCAAAATAAGAACCCCAGGAAGGATGCAGGCTGGCCAGGTTCCAAAGACCTTCAGCAGTGATCACGCTAAATCAGAGTTGCTTCCTACTCCCTGAACAGCAGCAGGTACTGGAACTGCCTCCCAATGGCCCTGGATCACTGGAATGCCCAGCCTCACCTCCCTCCCTCTTCCTTCCTGGAATAAAAGTATTTTTAAAAAAGGGAAAAAGAGAGAGAGAGTGTGTAGAACTTACTGGGAAATTATAAGAAATAAACTATCATTGGGGTCCCACACTACTCATGAGTTTCCTGACAGTAGAGCTAGGAACAAAGCACCAGGAGAAACTTTCCTTGACTCACTTCCCTCAATATTTTAAACTTATCACCTCTGCTCTGAGTTAGTCTGTCATTCATGGCCCTCTACAATATAGTCACTTGTGTGCATATCCAGACTTCTCTTCTAAACTGATCCCTCCTCTCCTGCCCATAACCCTTCATTCAGTCCCTTGTTCACTATTAGCAAACAGAAGCAACTGGTAAAAGAATAACAGTGGCTCCTGCAATTGCTATGTGCTTATTGTGTTACAGGCTCCATGGCAAGTGCTTTACACATAGTTACTAGTTTAATTTTAAAAAATAAAACTCAAGAGGTAAGCTCTATTATTATCTCCATTTCACATTTGAATAAACTGGAGCTCAGAGATTGTAAACACCATGCCTAAGATCATAAAACTAATACTGTAAGATGTCTGGATAAAAATAGCACTGCTATCTGAAATAACTTCTCTGAAATGTTAATAGATATTACTGATTTTGCTGCCAAAAAAAAATAAATAAAATAAAATAATAAAATAATGTGAAAAAAATAGATATTACTATTCACCTTTTAGAGACAAGGACATGTCCAGAGGTTTAGTAACATGCCCAAGTCTATAGCTTGAGCTAGAGTTCAGTCAAGACCTGTCTGATTCCAAAACCCTCACTCTTAACCATTACTGTGTGTGCCTGTGTGCGTGTGCGTGCACGTTCAGCCGCCAAGTTGTGCCCTACTCGTGTGTCCCCATGGACTGTAGTTCACCAGCTTACTCTGCCCATGGGATTTCCCAGTAAGAGTACTGGAGTGGGTTCCTTCATTCTCCAGGGGATCTTCCTGACCCAGTGACTGAACCCACGTCTCCTGTTTGGAAGGCAGATTCTTTACCTCTGAGCCACCAGAGAAGCCTTACTACTCATCTGTAAAATAGAGATTAAATTAGCTACCACCTTCCCTCAGGGAAGAGAAAGAAACATCTATCTCATCTAACTTGAGGTATCAAGTAAGACAGTGTCAATGAAAACATACTGTAAACAGTAAGGGAATATTTGAAGTCAGGTATAATTGATACTACTTCCATGGTAAAAACATATTTTATTTATTTTAGTAGGCACTTGTTTTTTCTTCCTTTCCAAACTATTTTTTTACTTCCTTCTTTGGGGTATTTCACACTAGGTAGGACATCCAATACAAACAATGTTGAATAGGAACGGTGAGAGGCCAACACTTGCCTCTTCCTGATCTCAGGAGGAAAGCATTCAGTTTCTCATCATTAAGTACAATGCAAGCTATAGGGTTTTTTTGGTATCTGTTCTTCACCAAGTGGAGGGAATTCCCTTCTAACCTTAGTTGCTGAAAGGCTTGTTTATTTGTCTTAAAATCAGAAATGGGTGTTGAATTTACTCAAATGTTTTTCTCATTTTATTCATGTGGTAGATTATGTTAATTTTTAAATACTGAACCAGCTTTGCACACCTGTAATAAATTCCACTTAGTCTTGGTATATAACTGTTTCACACATTGTAGGATTCAGTTTGCTAAGATTTTATTGAGGAGTTTTATATCTATGCTTATGATTGATATTGGTTTGTAGTTTTTCTTTCCTATAATGCATTTATCTGGTCTTGGTGACAATTTGCATTTTATCATATAATAAAAGTAAATATTATTCTTCTAACCTTCTTTTGGTAATTTGTATACTTCCCTAGAAATTTCCCTAGAAAATTTGCATTTTATCATATAATAAAAGTAAATATTATTCTTCTAACCTTCTTTTGGTAATTTGTATACTTCCCTAGAAAATTTCCCTAGAAAAGTTTAGGGGTCAAGTTCCATATCTAGCCCAAAGTTGCAGATGTAGTAAAGGGAAAGATCAGGGACATTGGAGCCACACAAACCTGGGTTTGACTGACTTAGGTCACAGAGTAATGACTCTGTCATTACTCTGTGACCTAAGTCAATACTTCACTTCAGCAGACCTTTGTTCTTTAATCGGTAAAGGGGGAAACAATAATTTCTTCCTTGCAACGTCATATTGACAATGTAAAAAAACAAAACAAAAACAGAGACTAGATGCATGACATTAAAACATAACAACACAAAAACATCTTTCTGACATTATTTTTAAAATCTCACTTGATAACAAAACCAGAGAAGAGTTGATGTGTTCTTTTAGCTGTTCTTTGAACAGGAGACACACAGGTCTCCACTAATAGCCTCAGTATCCCCATACAAGGATCAGCATCATTTTCCCCAAACACAACTCAGACCACATCACATCCCTTCTGAAACCCTTAAATGGCTTCCCATCATCTTCAGGACAAATTCCAAAGTCTTTACCATGACAGTTGGTGCCCTGTATGGTCATCCCCGCCCATCTCTTCAAATTCATCTTTTTTGTTTGTATGCTTTAATTCAGCCATGATACAATAACTAGCTCATAATGCTATTGTGCATACTCTCCTAGAATGCCTTCTTCAAACTCTGTGCCTCACTAATTATTTTTTAATTCTCACAACTCAACTCCCCCTCCTCCAGAAAACCTTTCCTGACCCCCATCCCTAGTTAGAAACCCCTTCTTTGCACTTGCAGTACCTGTGCTTGCCTCTCTCACAACTTTAAAGACTGGTTTCAGTGTCTGGGTACATAATATGTTTCTCCCACTTGATTGTGAGCTCCTTGAAGAAAGAATCCTATCTTGTTCATTTGTGGTATACAATAGGTGTTCATAATGCCTTCTAATTTAATAAGAAAAGAAAGGGCCATTTATAGCCTTGGTAGCAATATCCATTGTGAAGTGGGCATTTACTAACCATATCTCTTCATTCATAGCATCATTTCTGTGGGCTTACAAATTTTTCCTGGCTGTGGAACAATTATATCCTCTGCTGATTTCCTTTCCAGAGGAAAGCAAGCAGTTAGTTCTTCATTGCAAGGTGAACTTTTCTCTTTTCTTCCTCCCTTTTCCCCCCCTTTCTTTATATAGCAAGCCAACTGAGGAGTAATAATGATGAGAAAATCTACACTGTAATTACTGTAGCACTTAACTTTGTATTAACATCTGTAAAAGAAAGAACTCCTGGGAGTTGATGAACAATGATGTTTTTTCCTACTTTTTCTTTCAAACACACATTTTCACTTTAAAAATATCATCACTTTTGACACATGTCTTAACAGTTTTGAAATATTTAGATATTACATTTGGGGGGAAACTCTTGAAACATAAAAGGTATTAGGTTGCTAGAGTTGGAAGGAAACTAAGAGCTTATTAGGTTTGGTTCTCTTATTTTATATTAGTGAAATTGAGGTTCCTCTGGTGGATGTGACACATAGTGTCACACAGAGTTAGGGAAAAGAGAGGTAGTGAAGAGAAAATGCATACCGGCATCAGAAGATTTTTGGTTTAGAAAGTCTCTTTGTGGTTTAGTCTCTCCCTCTTTTAAAATGTTGTTGATAATGTTTGGCACATAGAACATTGTGAGGATTAAGGGAGTTTACATACGGAAAGTACTCAACTGACCTAACACATGACAGTTTTATTCTATAATGTCAGTTATTTTTACTATACACGTATACATTCTAAGTCATTTCAGTCGTGTCCAACTCTGTGAGACCCTATGGACTGTAGCCCACCAGGCAAGAATACTGGAGTGGATTGCCATTTCCTCCTCCAGGGGATGTTCCTAATTTAGGGGTTGAACCTACATCTCTTAAGTCTCCTGCATTGGCAGGCAGGTTCTTTACCAATAACGCCACCTGGGGAGCCCTATTTTTATTAAAATTTATGGTAAATAAGAACTAGAATCTAAAACCCTGTTCTTTCTGCTATACAGTGTAGCCCTATTAAGTCAGCTCAACATTACTTCCAAAAAGGATAATAGCCAAATCTCTAATAAATAGGAAGAGAGAAAAGAAGAGTACAGAGTGAGGATGGAGAGAAGGAAGGAAGAAAAAACATAAAGTAGATGGATTTCAGCTTAAAGAATTTAGCTGGACACAAGTATACTGTATGATTCAATCCAGATTCCATGCACATGAATATTTAAGAATTCCAATCTGAGCTATTTAGCTAGAGGAATCCTTGCCATGGTAGCTGAAGAAGGGAGCCAGTGCAGGGGAGTGATCTTGCAGAGGTCACCTGTAGATGGTTATCAATTCCTGGCTCTGCCTAAAATTTAGGAAGGTGAATGGACTTGGGAAATAGGTAGAAGCCACAAAGAAAATTCATCCTGATCACACTATGCAACACTATTTTTTACCCAATAGCCCATGGAACAAAAGACTGGTTCCAAATAGGAAAAGGAGTACATCAAGGCTGTGTATTGTCACCCTGCTTATTTAACTTATATGCAGAGTACATCATGAGAAACGCTGGGCTGGAAGAAGCACAACTGGAATCAAGATTGCCAGGAGAAATATCAATAACCTCAGATATGCAGATGATACCACCCTTATGGCAGAAAGTGAAGAAGAACTAAAAAGCCTGTTGATGAAAGTGAAAGAGGAGAGTGAAAAAGTTGGCTTAAAGCTCAACATTCAGAAAATGAAGATCATGGCATCTGGTCCCATCACTTCATGGGAAATAGATGTGGAAACAGTGTCAGACTTTATTTTTGGGGGCTCCAAAATCATTGCAGATGGTGATTGCAGCCATGAAATTAAAAGATGCTTACTCCTCGGAAGAAAAGTTATGACCAACCTAGATAGCATATTCAAAAGCAGAGACATTACTTTGCCAACAAAGGTCCGTCTAGTCAAGGCTATGGTTTTTCCAGTGGTCATGTATGGATGCGAGAGTTGGATTGTGAAGAAAACTGAGCGCCGAAGAATTGATGCTTTTGAACTGTGGTGTTGGAGAAGACTCTTGAGAGTCCCTTGGACTGCAAGGAGATCCAACCAGTCCATTCTAAAGGAGATCAGCCCTGGGTGTTCTTTGGAAGGAATGATGCTAAAGCTGAAACTCCATTACTTTGGCCACCTCATGCGAAGTGTTGACTCATTGGAAAAGACTCTGATGCTGGGAGGGATTGGGGGCAGGAGGAAAAATGGACTACAGAGGATGAGATGATGGGATCACCAACTTGATGGACGTGAGTTTGAGTGAACTACGGGAGTTGGTGATGAACAAGGAGGCCTGGCGTGCTGCGATTCATGGGGTCGCAAAGAGGCACGACTGAGTGACTGAACTGAACCACAAGTGTTGAGTAGGATAAAGGATATTTCAGTACTATACTTTCCCAAATGACAATATTGTTCCTCTCAATGAATCTTACTTTTGCTATCTGAACAACAGGGGCAATGCCTAATCAGTAGAGTTATTGTGAAAGTGGATATTAAAATAGGTGGTGTATATAATAATTTTAATATTATAAATGACTTATAAATGTTAGACATAATTATTACTAAAATGTCTCTGTAGGATATTTTCTCAACAATGGACTTTATTCAGATGCCAGCATATCATGAAATTAGCACCTAGTGTAACTTATTATATTTATTACAACTTTTTGTGACCATGTATACATTGACAAATATGTGTATTTTTCCTATTGCACTTACTAATTTTTTAGTAAGTACACTAAATTTACTAACTGCACTGACAGTTTGGAGAAGGAAATGGCAACCCACTCCAGTGTTCTTGCCTGGAGAATCCCAGGGACGGGGGAGCCTGGTGGGCTGCCATCTATGCGGTTGCACAGAGTCAGACACGACTGAAGTGACTTAGCAGCAGCAGCCCTGACAGTTAGTGAGCATCTTCTATGTACTAGCATTGTTTTAAGCACTTAACAGATATTAACTAATTCAATCTTCACTATTGTTGTCCTCCTTTTATAGAATAGAAAACTGAGGCCAGAAAGGTTAAATAACTAAGTTATTTTTATTAGAGCTGATATGTTAACCTAAGTAGTCTGGGTCCAGTCTCAACATGTACAGTAAAATGCATGTAGTGAAATTATTTCATTTTGATTTTCAGTATTACACTGGAAACTGGAGAAGTTTTAAACTTCTCTATAAATCCAATCAACTGGCATGTGCAATAAGTTACACACATTATAGAAAATGGTAAATTTAAAAAAATCAATCATTTATGATGTCATTAAAGGAGATCAACTTTTGCATTCCAGTTCTCTATAATGAAAAGGACAACCTTTTTTTGGTGTTAGTTCTAGAATGTCTTGTAGGTCTTCATAGAACCATTCAACTTCAGCTTCTTCAGCATTCATGGTAGGAGCATAGACTTGATTACTGTGGGCTTCCCTGGTGGCTCAAATGGTAAAGTGTCTGCCTGCAATGTGGGAAACCTGGGTCTGATCCCTGGGTTGGGAAGATCCCCTGGAGAAGGAAATGGCAATCAACTCCAAGAACTCTTGCCTGGAAAATTCCATGGACGGAGGAGCCTGGTAAGCTACAGTCCATGGGGTCGCAAAGAGTCGGACACAACTAAGTAACTTGACTTTTCTTTCTTACTGTGATGTTGAATGGTTTGCCTTGGAAAGGAACAGAGATCATTCTATCATTTTTCAAACTACACCCAAGTACTGAATTTCAGACTTTTTTGTTGACTATGATGGCTACTCCATATCTTTTAAGGGATTCTTGCCCACAGTAGTAGATATAATGGTCATCTGAATTAAATTGCCATTCCAGTCCACTTTAGTTCACTGATTCATAAAATGTCAATGTTCACTCTTGCTATCTCCTATTTGACCACTTCCAATTTACCTTGATTCATGGACCTAACATTCCAGGTTCCTATACAATATTTTTCTTTACAGCATCGGACTTTACTTCCATCATCAGTCACATCGAAAACTGGGCATTAAAAAAAAAAAAAAAAAAAGAAACCGGGCATTGTTTTCACTTTGGCTCCGTCTCTTCATTCTTTCTGGAATTATTTCTCCATTCTTCTCCAGTAGCATATTGGGCACCTACCGACCTGGGGAGTTCATCTTTCACTGTCCTATATTTTTGCCCTTTCATACTGTTCATGGGGTTCTCAAGGCAAGAATACTGAAGCGGTTTGCCATTCCCTTCTCCAGTGGATCACGTTTTTGTCAGAACCCTCCGCCATGACCCATCTGTCTTGCATGGCCTTACATGGTGTGCCTCATGGTTTCATTGAGTTAGACAAGACTGTAGCCCATGTGATCAGTTTGGTTAGTTTTCTGTGATTGTGGTTTTCATTATGTCTGCCCTTCAATGAATAAGGATAAGAGACTTATGGAAGCTTCCTGATGGGAGAGACTGACTGTGGGGGAAACTGAGTCTTGTTCTGAGGGGCAGGGCCATGCTCAGCAAATCTTTAATCTATTTTTCTGTTGATGGGTGGGGCTATGTTCAATGCAAAAGTAGGGTTTTTGTTTTATGGCTTTTTGAATTTTGAAATGCAAAAGTAGGAAGTCAAGAGATACCTGGAGTAACAGGCAAGTTTGGGCCTTGGAGTACAAAATGAAGCAGGGCAAAGGCTAACAGAGTTTTGCCAAGAAAATGCACTGGTCATAGCAAACACCCTCTTTCCAACAACACAAGAGATGACTCTATACATGGACATCACCAGATGGTTAACACCAAAATCAGACTGATTATATTCTTTGCAGCCAAAGACAGAGAAGCTCTATACAGACAGCAAAAACAAGACCTGGAGCTGATTGTGGTGCAGATCATGACTTGCTTATTGCAAAATTCAGGCTTAAATTGAAGAAAGTAGGGAAAACCACTAGACCATTCAGGCATGATCTAAATCAAATCCCTTATGATTATACAGTGGAAGTGAAAAATGGATTCAAGGGATTAGGTCTGATAGACAGAGCACCTGAAAAACTATGGACAGAGGTTTGTGACATTGAATAGGAGACCATCCCCAAGAAACACAAATGCAAAAAGGCAAAACAGTTGTCTGAGGAGGCCTTACAAATAGCTGTGAAAAGAAGAGAAGCAAAAAGCAAAGGAGAAAAGGAAAGACATACTCATCTGAAGGCCGAGTTCCAAAGATAGCAAGGAGAGATAAGAAAGTCTTCCTCAGTGATCAATGCAAAGAAATAGAGGAAAACAATAGAATGGGAAAGACTAGAGATCTCTTCAAGAAAATTAGAGATACCAAGGGAACATTTCATGCAAAGAGGGGCTCAATAAAGGACAGAAATGGTATGGACCTAACAGAAGCGGAAGATATTAAGAAAAGATGACAAGAATACACAGAAGAACTATACAAAAAAGATCTTAATGACCCAGATAACCACGATGGTGTGATCACTCACCTAGAGCCAGACATCCTGGAGTCTGAAGTCCAGTGGGCCTTAGGAAGCATCACTATGAGTAAAGCTAGTGGAGGTGATGGAATTCCAGCTGAACTATTTCAAATCCTAAAAGACGATGCTGTGAAAGGGCTGCACTCAATGGCCAGCAAATTTGGAAGACTTAGCAGTGGCCACAGGACTGCAAAAGGTCAGTTTTCATTCCAATCCCAAAGAAAGGCAATGCCAAAGAATGCTCAAACTAGTGCACAATTGCACTCATCTCACATGCTAGCAAAGTAATGCTCAAAATTCTCCAAGCGAGGCATAAACAGTACGTGAACTGTACACTTCCAGATGTTCAAGCTGGATTTTATTTATTTATTTATTTTTATTTATTTATTTATTTATTTTTAAAATTTTATTTTATTTTTAAACTTTACATAACTGTATTAGATTTGCCAAATATCAAAATGAATCCACCACAGGTATACATGTGTTCCCCATCCTGAACCCTCTTCCCTCCTCCCTCCCCATTCCATCCCTCTGGGTCGTCCCTGGATTTTAAAAAGGCAGAGGAACCAGAGATCAAATGCTCAACATCCGTTGGATCATCGAAAAAGCAAGAGAGTTCCAGAAAAACATCTACTTCTGCTTTACTGACTATGCCAAAGCTTTTGACTGTGTGGATCACAACCAACTGTGGAACTTTCTTGAAGAGATGGGAATTCCAGACCACCTTACCTGCCTCCTGAGGAATCTGTATGCAGGTCAAGAGGCAACAGTTAGAATGGGACATGGAACAATGGACTGGTTCCAAATTGGAAAAGGAGTACATCAAGCCTGTTATTGTCACCCTGCTTATTTAAACTCTATGTAGAATATTTCATGCAAAATGCTGGGCTGGGTTAAGCACAAGCTGGAATCAAGATTGCTGGGAGAAATATAAAAAAGCTCACATATGTAGTTGATACCACCCTTATGACAGAAAGCAAAGATGAACTGAAGAGTTTCTTTCTTTCTTTCTTTCTTTTCTTGAAGAGCTTATTGATGAAAATGAAAGAGGAGAGTGGAAAGCCTGGCTTAAAACTCAACATTCAAAAAATAAAGATCATGGCATCCAGCCCCATCACTTCATGGCAAATAGTTGGGGAATTAATGGAAACAGTGACAGACTTTATTTTCTCGGGCTCCAAAATCATTGCAGATGGTGACTGCAGCCAAAATTAAAAGATACTTGCTCCTTGGAAGAAAAGTTATGACAAACCTAGACAGTATATTAAAAAGCAGGGACATTATTTTGCCAACAAAGGTCTGTTTAGTCAAAGCTATGATTTTTTCCAGCAGTCATATATGGATGTGGCAGTTGGATCAGAAAAAAAGCTGAGCGCCAAAGAGTTGATGCTTTTCAACTATGGTGTTGCAGAAGACTCTTGACAGTCATTTGGACTGCAAGGAGATCCAACCAGTTTATTCTAAAGGAATCAGTCCTAAATATTCATTGGAAGCAATGATGCTGAAACTGAAGCTCCAATACTTTGGCCACCTGATGGGAAGAACTGACACATTTGAAAAGACCCTGATGCTGAGAATGATTGAAGATGGGAGGAGAAGAGGAAGACAGAGGATGAGATGGTTGGATGGCATAACTGACTCAATGAATGTGAGTTGGAGCAAGCTCCGGGAGTTGGTGATGTACAGGGAAGGCTGGAGTGCTGCAATCCATGGGTTTGCAGAGTCAGACATGATTGAGCGACTCAACTGAACAGAAAGGAGATCAACATTTGTTTATCATGCCATTGATATTTTCATTACTGGTGTCAGAAAGTAATAGAAAGTCATTATTCTTATGGTATAACATTGAGCTAAGTTCAGACTTCAGAATTTCTGGTCCTCCTTACCCAGTTCAGTGAAAGGCCATTTCATCTCTCTTGCTATAGACTGAATATTTTTGCTCACTTCCATCCCCATTTCATACTTTGAAATTTTAACCCTGAAGGTGATGAAATTCGGAGGCAAGGCCTTTGGGAGGCAATGAGATCATGAGGGCATCACCCTCATAAATGGGGCTTGTGCCCTTATAAAAGAGGCCCAAGAAACTTCTCTTGCCCCTTCTGCCATGTGAGTTTATAGTGAGAAGACTCATCTATATGGAAGTGTCTCACCAGACACTGAATCTGTTGGTGCCTTGATCTTGGACTTCCCAACCTCCAGAGCTGTGAGAAATACATATCTGTTGTTTAAAGCTACCCAGACTGCAGTGGACTTCCCAGGTGGCTCCAGTGGAAAAGAACCTGCCTGCCAATGCAGGAGACATAAAAGATGAGGGTTTGATCCTTGGGTCAGGAAGATCCCCTGGAGAAGGTAATGGCAGCCCACCCTAGTATTCTTGCCTGGAGAATCCCATGGCTAGAGGAGCTTGGTGGGCTACAGTCCATAGGCTCTCAAAGAGTCGGACATGACTGAAGCAACTGAGCATGCAGACTGCAATATCATTATAGCAGCCCAAATGGACAAAAAAGGAAAGATCTCCATTGTTTATAAGCTATCTAGTCAATGCTGGTTTGTGGCAGCAGCCCAAATGGACTAAGACATCTTTCATATGAATGTTTTATTTACGTAAAAATCTTTTACAAGGTAAGGAAGGGATCTATTCAGCCACTGACCAAAAAAATCCTATGGCTGCAGAATTTCTGGCTTCTAGAAATCTAGGAAAACCTCTCTGTAATAACAAAGAACTGTTGCTTGCAAGATACACACGTGATATCCTTAAAAACTAAAAAATAAAACACTTAAAAGCTGTTGGTTTGCAAAGATCAGAAGCCCGTTAAACTTCCTTCAGGAAAGTGGGATGTAGTGTAAGAATATTACAGATATTAGGCCCCCAAATATGGACTGCATCGTCATTAGAAACCAGTCAGATAGCTTCTGTTCCTCTCTTACCTTGTAGTTTCTCATTTCTGCTGTGTTCGTTTCATTCTCTTCTATCTTTACTAGGCTTTTCTACTCAACTACGTGCATGTGGACATCACCACCTCTACAAAATTCTAGCCTCCGGCCCAAATCAACCAGACTTCCTGTTTCTCACAGTTCCTCTCATTTTCAGGGAGATAAAATGTGACTGGTTTAGCTAGGATAAGGTAGTCATTCCTCTGTTCTGGGGTTGCGATGACATGGTACCTAAGGTTGTCTCTTCTAGGGTCTGACAAGTTCTTCGAGTGTGTGGGAATAAAAAAGAAATAATATAAATCTCAAATTGAGTATTATTTATCTGAAAACTTAGTATTATGGTACTACTGATTTCCTGTCTCAGTTTGCATTTTCTTAAGAACATGTTGTTTCTAATCTCACCTAGACTGATTAACTTTTGAAGATACTATGGAAATTTTCATCACCATAATTCTCAAATGTGTCCAGATTCTCTTTGAATAGTCTTCAAATCCATAATTTTGGACTATGCAAATATTCAGTACTATATAAGGCTGGGAAAGAAGAATTTCTCCAGATAGAGACCCTCATGTTCTCTTGAACCTGGCCATCTTACATTCTTCTCAGACAAATGGAAACTTCCATATGTGGCAAGCCTGTCACTTTTTCAATGCCTCGACCAGAAACCACTGATTCTGCCACTGACCACTGCTACCCAACACCCTGGCCCTCAACAAGGAGATACAATTTAGTCTATTTGATAAACTCCAAAATCATCTGATGAGGTGAAAAAACATTGTCTTTGGATAGAAACATAATTGGGTCAGACTTCTGGCTTCACCATAAATTAATATAATCTGTTTGGCTTCTGAATCCTCATTTGTAAAATAAGAGCAGTGAATGATCCCAACCTAATAAGCTTAATGGGAAGATTAGAGATATTGCAAGTATAATGGCTAGAAAATAAATCATAAATTCATTTACATTTCCCAAATTTATTGAATGCCTACTAGTGCTAACCTACTAGTTTAATGATGTGTTCAGCTCAGTTCAGTTCAGTCGTGACCCCATGAATCGCAGCACGCCTGGCCTCCCTGTCCATCACCAACTCCAGAAATGATGTGTTAAGCTGCTTCTATTCATTGCTATCATGTTTCAGGGATGCATACCTGTCTCTGCAGTCAGACATTCTATTAGCAGGAGATACAATGTTACTTTCACTCCTCCTGGGGACTCTCAAGTAGTAGCAAATAAATTTAAGGAAAACATTCCCAGTCTGGGGAAGGGAGGGAGGCTCAAGAGGAAGGGGATATATAGTTATGACAGACTCACTTTGTTGTATGGCAGAAACCAACACAATATTGTAAAGCAATTATCCTCCAATTAAAAATTTAATTGAAAAAAAAAAAGAGAAAAACTTCCCCAATCTAAAGAGATACGTTATCTATGTTCACATACTTGAATGAAGACACATATAAAACTCACATACTTTTAATGTTAATATGCTTAAGTCATTTAAGGAGACAAAAAACATGTATCTACATCTTCTATTGATTATATTAGGCATAATATACATTCAAATATTTTTAGTAATTGGATGCTACAAAACATAGATTCATTAGATGGTATTTAATGTCTATGAAATAATTGAGAAATTTCACTATAACAAAGTCATCATAAAGTTCTGGAAAGAGGCAAAATGTAAAACAAGATATGCTGTCAAGCAGTTCTAGCTGAAAAAGACTTAGAAGATCATTGAGTACTTTCATTTTAACAGCAGGTAAATCAAGGTCCCAAGAAAAGAAATAAACCCTACGTCACATAACAAATACGGAACTAGCAGTAGATCCCAAGGCTTCTTCCTCTTTGTTCTGTGTTTTTTGTACCAGACAAAGTACTAGTGATAGAACAACTGTTTTTATTCTAACCTTTGTAAGTGCTGAAAGCCTAATCAGACAGGATGCTTAGAGATGGGGACAATTTAGATGGAGAGAGATGAGAAAAGGCACGGTGGAAGGGATGTACAGGATGTATTCTGGGAAGAGTAAGTGATACAAAAGGCCAAAGTAGGTAGGAGTAGGTAGGAGGGTGGGAAACTACTACAAAGGAAACTACAAAACTTCTATTTAAGCACTGTGCACTAGGCCATGTGAAAGACACTTCACACAGCTTATCTTATTTACTTTAAGAATTGACATCTAGGTTATAGCTCTCAGACTACGCATTATTTGAGTAGAAGGGAACATCTTATAGGCTGGGTCCATGAGACTTGTTGAGTACAAACTTACACAAAGTCTCATATCAATTAGCTCAATCTGATCACCATTTTAAATTGACTTAGAAGGTACACTATGATGACCAGCAGAAAAGACAAAAGGCTGGAAGACAGGAAACAAGTTCCAGACGAAGCTCAACATTCTGTGTGACCTTTGATAAAGCACTCACTTACAATATTAACTTCCTATTAATGATGACAATGCTTATTATGTTGTTCAGAATTTCTTATCCACATGTGCCTCAACATAGTGTGTTGTAAACTTTAATGTGCAAAGGAATAATTTCAGGAGCTTGTAAAAAATACAGACCCCTATGTGTATCCCAAGAACAAAATATGCTGACACTGTATCTAGAGTGGGACAGGAATCTACACTAAATAATCACCTTTGGTAATTCTGATAGTGATGATCCCTAGATCATGTTTTAATGAGAAATGTCTGATTCAGTGTATTCCCCTCTTTGCTTTGGCTACCAAGAAACAGTTTGCTTTTAAGCTTCCTCTTCTATTAATTACTTGCCTCTGGTTATGTTATCTATTTCAATGGTCCTATTACATCATTGTGGGGTTTTGTAATGTTGCTTTTTAATGGAAGGACCTTACATTCTTTCCATGTGGTAGAGATAAATAATAATTCCCTTAGTGCAAAAGGGAAAATGAAGAACTCTTTATATTGAGAGCTCGCTTGTTACTTGGGTCAAAGTAAGGTATTTCTAACAATAAAACATTCAGGTCTCAAAAAAAAATTAAAAAAAAATAAAATAAAGAAAATTACATAGTAACTGAACTTCACTGGAATGTGAAGGTTGTATTAGACAATCTCCATGTGACTATCAAATTCAAAATTTTATTTTTCTATAAATCAAGCAAATGCACCACCAAAACCAACATTAAATATGAAGAACCTGCATGGGCCATATATTTTGTCAGTGAACAATAAGACTTATAAAATTAAGTGCTATGAAAATTGTGGAGAAGGGCACAAAGGATGAGTGTGTTAAATAACATGGGAAGACACAAGTTCTCTTTAACACAGAAGCCAAAGCATTCCTCACTAGAGGCTGATTTTCAGCAAATATTTAAATGAGGCAATGAAGGGTTAGCCAAACATATTATCTGAGGCAGAGTGCTCAGGCAGAGGAACAGTTAGGATGGTGTCTGGAATACTCAAAGGAGAACAAGTGATCAGTGTAGTAGGAACAGGGTGAGTGGGGGACAGACTAGTAAGAGATGAGGTCAGAGAGAATGGGGGTGGGGGGTACAGATTAAGTAGCTTGTTCTAAATTATTTTAAGAACCTTTTATTCTGTGTAAAGTGGGAAGATATTGGACATTTTCAGCAAAAGGCAAGACATGAACTAATTTATGTTTTAGAAGATAGCCTGAGCTACTGTTTTAGCAATGGAAGCACAAGTAGAATCAGAAAGACCAATTACGGGACTGTTGTAGTAATCCAAGTGAGATAATAGTGGTTCAGTCTAGGGCAGTATTGGTGGAAAAGCCAATTGGATTTTCTAAAAGATTAGGTGTAGGAGGTAAGAATTTAAGAGATATAGGGCTGCTGTACAGACTTTGCTCTAACTGATCGGAAAATGCTGTCTAAATTGTGGCCATGATCAATGGAATCACATAAGCCCCAGTTTAATCTGTTTACATAAAATAAACTTTAAAGGATAAGAAGAATTTGATTAGAGGAGAAAGATTCTGATCCTGTGGCATTCCTTTAAGCCATTAAGGTGATCCTACAACACACATGACTGACTAGCACAGAATTTCTTTCCTCAAAGGAGAAAGAACAGACTGTTAAGCTGGCTTCTATTTATTTATCATTTTCCGTGTATCAGACATCATTCTAAACACCTTAAAAAGAATAAATAAATAAGCCACTTCTGTATACATTATTAATGGGCTTCCCATGTGGCACTAGTGGTAAAGAACCCCCCTGCCTGGGGACATAAGAGATGTGAGTTTGATCCCTGGGTTGGAAAGATCACCAGGAGGGCATGGCAACCCATTCCAGTATTCTTGCCTGGAGAATCCCATGGACACAGGAGCTTGGAAGGCTATGATCTCTAGGGTAGCAAAGAGTCAGATAGGACTGAAGTGACTTAACATGCATGTATACATTATTATTATTATTCCCCATATTGTGAATAAAGAAAATGATGCTCAGAGAGGTTAAGAAATGTGTCCAAAGTCATATAATGAGTAAGTTGGGAAGTTTAAACCAAGCAGCCAGGCCCCAAAACTCTCTCATTAACCACAATAATACTACATATACTCTAAAGACTTTTCTAAGTCACCATTTTCTCATATGGAAGTTGGGACACAGTATTATCTGTGCTGTTGCTGTGCTGTGCTTAGTCATGTTTGACTCTTTGAGACCCTATGGACTGTAGTCTACCAGGATCCTCTGTCCATGAGATTTTCCAGGCAAGAATACTGGAGTGGATTGCTATTTCCTCCTCCAGAGATCTTCCCAACCCAGGGATTGAACCTGTATCCCCTAGATTTCCTGCATTATAGGCAGATTCTTTACCAATGAGCCATTGGGGAAGCCCTAATATTATCTACTTTATAACACTGTTGTGAGCAAAATAAGAATTTTTATTTAGCCCCTATGTTAATAATAAATAGCTGTCAATTTTATCAAACGATGTTATAGTTGATAAAACATTATGACCATTATTTTATTGCATTGTCACATGTTTACTCTCATTTTGAATATTAATAAATTGAGACTCAATGGTGCTTAAATGATTTGTCATGTCACAAAAGTGAGAGACAGGATTTGATTTCAGATCTGATGTCTGTAAGATCTTTTTTCAATTTTTCTCATTGCCTCTAACAGATGAAGAATACAGAGATATGAAATGGCATTGAATGCTGCCTACAGTTCCCAGAAACAGGATATAATGTCTTATAAAAAAAACTGATTTAAATGGAACCTACATATAATGATAAATAGCTTCTCCATATATCAGCAACACACAGTTCCAAAATATATTAGAAACAATATATTACGCTCAGTAGCAATAAAAAGAAACTATGTCTAAATAAACTTAACAAAAAATGAAGAATTTGTATAAATAAAGTTACCCAAACTATAGTATGAACAGGAAAAGATGAAACACACTATTCTCTGGATGGCAAGACAATATTGTAATATGTCAACTCTACTCAAATTGTCCTATAGATTACACACAGCTTCAATAAAAAATGCCAAAGATATTTTTAGAATGTGAAAGAGTAATTTTTAAAATTACTTTTCAAAACATAAGAATCAAGAATACTTTTTTTAAAAGAAGATTAATAAACAAGGATATGCTCAAGTAATAAAAAATATATTTCAAACTTAAGGGTGTTAAACTATATTCTAATGGTACAGAATAGATTTTCAACAAATTATGATGAATAATTGGCTAAGCATTGAGAAACAAGTAAAATTGAGTCCCTATGTCTAACTTCACTAATCAAAGTAAAGTAGATTAAGTATTAAGTGTAGAATATGGATAGGAGGGAGAGGAGGAGAGGAAAAAAGAAGTCATGTAAGGTCATAGAGCCCTTAAAGAGAATATAATTGAGCATTCTGCTACACACTTTTGAAAGGAAAAGGTCTTTCTTTTTTAACGAAAAAGAGATAAGTTCCAAGGGAAAAGATTTATGGATTTGACAATTTGAAAATGAAAACTTCTGAACATCAAAAAATACTATAAAGAAAACTGAAAGGCAAATAATAAAGTGGGAAAATATATCCAATCCTATAAAACAGAAAAAGAGTTAATTTACTCAATATAAAAAGCTTTTACTTTAGAGAATGAAAAAGTATGCCACAGACTAGGAGAATATATTTGCAAAATATGTAACAGATAAAGGACTGGCCTCCAAAATGCATGCTATGCTATGCTATGCTAAGTCACTTCAGTCGTGTCCGACTCTGTGTGACCCCATAGACGGTAGCCCACCAGGCTCCCCCATCCCTGGGATTCTTCAGGCGAGAACACTGGGGTGGGTTGCCATTTCCTTCTCCAATACATGAAAGTGAAAAGTGAAAGCGAAGTCGCTCAGTCGTGTCCGACCCTCAGCGACCCCATGGACTGCAGCCTACCAGGCTCCTCCATCCTTGGGATTTTCCAGGCAAGAGTACTGGAGTGGGAAAACTCAATGATAAGGAATTAAACAACCCAGTTAATAAAAAATGGGCTAGATATATGAAAATAAAAAAATGGGCTAGATATATGAAAAGATGCCTTACCAAAGAAGATATGAGTGACAAATAAGTATATTAAAACATGTTCAACATCATATGTCATCAGGAAACTGCAAATTCAAACAATGATGAGATACCACAATGCACCTGTTAGGATGGCCCAAATGTTGACAACCCCAAATGTTAGTGAAGATATAAAATAGCAGGAACTCTCATTTATTGCTGATGAGTGTGAAAAATGTATAGCCACTTTGGAAGACAGTGTGGTGGCTTCTTACAATACTGTATTCATGCCATAGGCTATACTAATCGTGATACTTTGTTACACAAGTGGGTTGAAAACCACACAAAAACCTTCACACACATGTTTATAGAAGATTTATTCATAATTTCCAAAACTTAGAATCAAGCAAGATGCCCTTCAATAGGTGAATGGATAAAAAAGTTGGGAATTTATACAATGGAATATTATTCAGCAGTAAAAAGAAATAAACTATTGAGTCATGAAAATACATACAGGAAACATACTGCTTTTGTTTCTTTATATATCTAAAACTAAACTAGCTATGAAAATTGGTGAAAAAATAAAATTATGCCAACATTCTAACAATGATTATTTCTCTTTAATTGGGATATGAATAGCTTTGTCTCCTTCATTTCAATTATCTATATTTTCTATAACTTCTATAATAATATACATTGTGTTTATAATAAGAAAAAATATAGTAGTTAAAAGAAAAGCTTCTGGAGTAATCCTACTTATATTCTGAGCTAATTCCACTGTCTTTCAAAGTTTCATTTTGCAACTCTGTGGAATGAGAATATTAGTTATTTGAGGAATATGTGACAATCTCACTGTAAGTATTTAACATAATACTTATCCTATAATAAGGGATCAATAAATATTAATAATATATTATCATAATTCTGCATGTATGCCCAACCATGTGTCCAACACTTTGACTCTTTGCAACCCCATTGGCTGAATTCCACCAGGTTCCTCTATTCATGGGATTTTTCAGACAAGAATACTGGAGTAGGTTGCCATTTCCTCCTCCAGAGGATCTTCCTGAAATATGGATCAAACCCATGTCTCCTGTATTTTCTGTATCAGCAGGCAGATGGTAACACTGAGCTACTTGGTAAGTCCATTCTACATTTCATGGATCACAGCCCTGTTGTGGTGAAGGGGCTTGTGTAACTCTATGAAGCTATGAGCCATGCTGTGCAGGGCCATGGTAACACTGAGCTACTTGGTAAGTCCATTCTACTTTTCATGGATCACAGCCCTGTTGTGGTGAAGGGGCTTCTGTAACTCTATGAGGCTATGAGCCATGCTGTGCAGGGCCATGGTAACACTGAGCTACTTGGTAAGTCCATTCTACTTTTCATGGATCACAGCCCTGTTGTGGTGAAGGGGCTTCTGTAACTCTATGAAGCTATGAGCCATGCTGTGCAGGGCCACCCAAGATGGACAGGTCATAGTGATGAGCTATGTGGTCTACCAGAAAAAGAAACGGCAACCCACACCAGTATTCTTGCCACAAGAACGCCATAAACAGTATGTATAGGCAAAAAGATATAACACTTGAAGATGAGCCTCTGAGGTTGGTACATGTCCAAATGCTACTGGGGAAGAGCAGAGGACAATTACTAATAGCTCCAGAAAAAAAATGAAGCAGCTGGGCCAAAGAGGAGATGATGATCAGTTGTGGGTGTGTCTGGTAGTGAAAGAAAAGTATGATGCTGTAAAGAATAATATTGCATAGGAATCTGGGATGCCAGATCCATGAATCAAGGTAAATTGGACATGGTCAAGGAGGAATTCAGATGACCATCATCTTAATTCAGATGACCATTATATCTACTTCTATGGGCAAGACTCACTTAGAAGAAATGGGGTAGCCCTAATAGTCAACAAAAGAGTCTGAAAGGCAGTATTTGGGTGCAACCTCAAAAACAACAGAATGATCTCAATTTATTTACAAGGCAAACCATTTAACATCACAGTAATCCAAGTCTAAGTCCCAACCACTAAGGTGAAGAAGCTGACGTTAAATGGTTCTATGAAGACCTACAACAATTTCTAGAACATACACATACAAAATATTCTTTTTATCACAGGGCATTTGGAATGCAAAAGTACAAAGTTAAGATATACCCAGAATAACAGGCAGTTTGGCCCTAGAGTACAAAATGAAGCAGGGCAAAGGGTAACAGAGCTCTGTCAAGAGAACATGCCAGTCATATCAAACACACTTCTCCAACAACACAAGAGAGGACTCTACACATGGATATACCTAATGGTCAATACTGAAATCAGATTGATTATGTTCTTTGCAGCCAAAGATGGAGAAGTTCTATGCAGTCTGAAAAAACAAGACCTGGAGCTAACTGTGGCTCAGATCATAAGCTCCATATTGCAAAATTCAGACTTAAACTGAAGAAAGTAGGGGAAATCACTTTGTAGGCCATTGAGGTATGACCTGAATCAAATCCCTAATGATTATACAGTGGAGGTGACAAAGGGATTCAAGGCATTAGATTTGGTAGACAGAGTGCCTAAAGAACTACAGATAGGAGGCAATGACCAAAACCATCCCCAAGAAAAAGAGGCAAGAAGGCAAAATGGTTGTTTGAGAAGGCTTTACAAATAGCTGAGTAAAGAAGTGAGAGGCAAGGGATAAAGGGAAAGATATACCCAACTGAATGCAGAGTTCCAGAGGATAGCAAGGAGAGATAAGAAGTCCTTCTTAAATGAACAATGCAAAGAAATAGAGGAAAACAATACAATGGGTACCACTAGAGATATGTTGAAGAAAACTGGAGATATCAAGGGAATATTTAATGCAAGGATGTGCATGATAAAGGACAGAAATGGTGAAGACCTAACAGAAGCAGAAGAAATTAAGAAGAGGTGTCAAAAACACACAGAAGAACTATTTACAAGAAAGGTCTTAATGACCTGGATAATCATAATGGTGTGGTTACTCACCTAGAGCCAGACATTTTGGAGTGTGAAGTCAAGTTGGTGTTAGGAGCCATTATTACAAACAAAGCTAGTGGAGGTGATGCAATTCCTGCTGAGCTATTAAAAATCCTAAAAGATGATGCTATTAAGTTGTCACACTCAATATGCCACCAAATTTGGAAAACTCAGTAATGGCCACAGGACTGAAAATGTTCAGTTTTCAATCCAATTCCAAAGAAAGGAAACACCAAAGAATATTCAAACTACAATACAATTGGGCTCATTTCAAACACTAGCAAGTTTATGCTCAAAATCCTTCAAGCTATGCTTCAGAAGTATGTGAACCAAGAACTTTCAGATGTACAAGACGGGTTTTGAAGAGGCAGAGGAACGAGAGAATGAATTCCCAACATTCATTGTATCATGAAGAAACCAAGGGAATTCCAGAAAAACATCTACTTCTGCTTCATTGATTATGCTAAAGCCTTTGTGTGGATCACAACAAACTGTGGAAACTTCTCAAAGAGATGGGAATACTAGACCACCCTACCAGCCTCCTGAGAAACCTGTATGCTGGTCAAGAAGTAACAGTTAGAACCAGACATGGAAATGACTGGTTCAAAATTGGGAAAGCAGTATGACAAAGCTGTATATTGTTACCCTGCTTATTTAACTTACAGTAGACTACATCATGCAAAATGCTGGGCTGGATAAATCACAGGCTGGAATCAAGATTGCTGGAAGGAATATCAGCAACCTCAGATATACAGATGATACCACTCTAATGGCAGAAAGTGATGAGGAACTAAAGAGCCTCTTGATAAAGGTTAAGGAGGAGAGTGAAAAATCTGGCTTAAAACTTATCATTCAAAAAACTAAGATCAGGGCATCTGATCCCATCACTTCATTGCAGATAGGGCATAAAAAGTAGAAGCAGTGTCAGACTTTATTTTCCTGGGCTCCAAAGTCACTGCAGATGGTGACTACAGCCATGAAATTAAAAGATGCTTGCTCCTTGAAAGGAAAACTATAACAAACATAGACACCATGTTATAAAACAAAGACATCACTTTGCAGACAAAGATCCAAATGGTCAAAGCTATGGTTTTTCCAGTAGTCATGTATGGATGTGAGAGTTGGACCATAAAGAAGGCTGAGCATCAAAAAGCTGATTCTTTTGAATTGTGGCATTGGAGAAGACTCTTGAGTCCCTTGGACTGCAAGGAGATGAAACCAGTCAATCCTAGAGGAAATCAACCCTGAATACTCATTGGAAGGACTGTTGCTGAAGCTAAAGCTCCAATACTTTGGCCATCTAATGCAAAAAGCTGACATCGGAAAAACTGCTGATGTTGGGAATGATTGAAGGCATAAGGAGAAGGGGGCAGTAGAGGACAAGATGGTTAGATAGCACCACCAGCTCAATGGACATGAATCTGAGCAATCTCCAAGAAAAATCAGAGGACAGAGGAGCCTGGTGTGCTGCCTTTCATGGGGTCACAAAGAGTCAACACCACCAAGCAACTAAACAACAACAATAAATGTTTGTTACTATAATTATTAAAGTACAATGAGGTAAAAATATATCTATTACAATACTAAGCTGGTATCAGATTTAATGCTTTAAAAAATAAATTTGGGTATACGTAAAGCTCAAATGGCAAAAGCAGAATTTAATTTAAGCAGAAAGTTTTAGGGTTTGACAACTGCAAATGAGAGAACTTTGAGTTTTGCAGTCAAATAGAGAAAAAACTACAAATATGGTGGTAAGTACAGGTAAGGGTGATTATATGTAGTGAAGAGTCTAGTAAAAATTCTCTTATGGTGGCCTGAAGAATATTTTAAGATAAGAAACTGGTTTTCACTTTTTGTGATATAAATCTTTTCTCTAACACCTCCAAGTTCAATTAATTCTAACATATTTAACAAATATTTTAGGAGAATTGTTTTGGTTTTATGTAACTTTATCTTCTGCAGTCCATGGGGTCACAAAGAGTCAGACAGGACTGAGTGACTGAACAAGAGCAACAAATGTGTGTTTATCAGTTTAAAAAGGCATGGCTATAAGAAACAGAAAAACTAATTACAGTATTTAAGCACAATAGAAGTTTACTTTGTTTCTCATATAAAAGAGATCTGTAATTAGGTACTCCAGGAGTGGCATGGTGAGTCTACTACTATGAGAACCTAGTCTGTTTCTATTTTGTTACCCATATTCCACTCTTCAGGAAAGAAAAAACAAAAGATGGCATGATTTCTCCTTTCAGAATACTTGCTTCCCAAATGATGCATACAATGCTTATATTTCTCTAGCCATAAAAGAATACAGAGAATGCCATTTTCCCAGGGAGTTATATATAGATAAAACCAAGGATTTTGCTTCCAAGGAGGAAGGGGAGGAGAGTGAATAGTGAATTAGGTAAGTAGCACTCTGTGCCATGGTCTGTAAAGAGAGAGAACATTTTACATGTGTTTGAATGCAGTCTGAAACAGAGGCAGCATACACAACTTTAACCTCTATGAGTATTTAGAGGTAGAGTTGATCATGAAAGAGTGAGGTCTTCCCAAAGAAAACTGCACAGAAATCTTATGAAGCTTTAGATGTCCATAAGCTCTGGAATAGGAATCTAAATTACCCTTAGCTAGGTCTCAGTGTGTTAAGAGCTCAACACTCCTGTTGCTCCCTTTAATACACACTTATCATTTAGATTATAAAAATTCTTCAGGTAGGAGAGTGCCTCAGAGTACACAACTTCTCCCATAGGATGATGGCATACTCTATTGCTGAGGTCACTTCCACTTTGAATCTGTCAGGACATGGAGAATCTATTTGATCTGTCCTGTCTTCGACCACACCCCAGGGCTTGATTTGTTGCCTAAAATTGGACATTACTGCCACATCCCTAGGCTCTAGCACAGTTTTTGATATATAGTAAGTGCACAATAAATACTTGCTGACTAAGTTAAATCAAAAAAAGAAAGAGTGAAAGAAAGAAAAAGAGGGCTCTCCCACTCTCTCTGAGATGTTAAACTTACTAATCAGGAAATTAAAGTAACAGTGAGATGCCCTTTCCACATATCTGATGTGGAAAACTGATGAAAAACTGATGAAAAACAAAAAGCATGACAAAATTAAAGTCTGGTAAAAATGTAGAGAAAATTGTACTCTCATATTCTGCTGGTGAGAATGTAAATTAATAATCCAGTTTGAAAACAATCAGATAGCCTCTACTATATAAATAACATGCAAAGCATATGATATAACAATCCCACTTCCAGGTATATGTTCACATAAGGACAAAGATTACCATATACAAATGTCTAATGCAACATTAGGCTTCCCAGGTGACACTAGTGGGAAAGAACATGCCTGCTAATGCAGGAGATGTAAGGGATGCTGGTTCCATCTCTTGGTCGGGAAGACCCCCTGGAAAAGGAAATGGCAACCCACAAAACTTGGCAACCCCCTTAATATCCACAGTAGGGAAATGGGTTTATAATGTGATATTTTCATGTGACAGGGTAATAGCAAAGTGGTTGAGATTTCTATTGCTCACTGTATCCAGTTCTTTGCTTGGAATGACCTTAGGCAGTATAGCACCAAGGGAAAATCACACCATCTGACTCTGTCTTTCCTTCCTTATATCCATCAAGATGCTTATTACAGAAATCCCCAATATTTAGCTCCAATTAGCTTCTCCTCTACTAAAAAGCCTTCACTGACCACAACTATTTATTCAGTTCTGGAGACTTCTAATGTTATTCTCAATCTCTCTCTCTCTCTCTCTCTCTCTCTCTCTCTCTCTCTCTCTATATATATATATATATATATATATATATATATATATACTGCTGCTGCTAAGTCCCTTCAGTCGTGTCCAACTCTGTGGGACCCCATAGACAGCAGCCCACCAGGCTCCCCCATCCCTGGGATTCTCCAGGCAAGAACACTGGAGTGGGTTGCCATTTCCTTCTCCAGTTCATGAAAGTGAAAAGTGAAAGTGAAGTCGCTCAGTCTTATTCGACTCTTAGCGACCCCATGGACTGCAGCCTACCAGGCTCCTCCACCCATGGGATTTTCCAGGCAAGAGTACTGGAGTGGGGTGCCATTGCCTTCTCCAATATATATATATGTGTGTGTGTGTGTGTGCGCACGCGCGTGTGTGTGTGTGTATATATATATATATTTAGTGACTGTTCAGTGATTATTACAGTAAGTGGCACATAGCGGGACTATCAATGAATATTTGTTGAATGAATGACCAGTAACAGAGGACTTACGTTAGAAAGGGGAAATATTATTAAGTTGAATTCCATGTATAAATAATCTCAAGGAATTTATATATTACTTTTCTTTTGCTATATCAACACTTTTTCATTCTCACTTTTTTCTTTCTTGCTGAAGACAACTTGCATGTAGTAAAGCACAAAAATATTAAGTGTATAGCTCATTAATTTTTTACATGTCTCCTTCCTAAAAAAGAGTCAAGACTCTTATGTTCGTTTAATCCCATTTACTTCCTTCCACGTTTGCACTATGATTGTCAAATACATTATTAATATTAGCTTTTACATTGTTGAAATTTGCCATTTGATATTGTAACATATTCTTAAATAAATGTGGTTATGTTATACATCATTTTAATGTGCATTTATTGCTTTATGATACATTTTTTTGTAAATGACATTATTATACTTGCTGTTTAATTTATATTTAGACTAGGGAAATAATGTTAGACAAAAATAAAATTTGAGTGATTTTGTCATTTGAGTTCAAAATGGGCCATAAAGCAATGGAGACAACTCACAACATCAACAATGCATTTGGCCCAGGGACTGCTAATGAATGTACAATGCAATGGTGGTTTAAGGAGTTTTGCAAAAAAGACAAGGATCTTGAAGATGAGTTCAGTGCCTGGCCATCTGAAGGTGACAATGACCCAATGAGAGCATTGTCAAAGCTGATCCTCTTACAAGTATGTCAGAAGTTGCCGAAGACATCAACCATTCTATGGTGATTCAGCATTTGAAGCAAACTGGAAAGGTGAAAAAGCTCAATAATAGGTGCCTCATGAGTTGACTGGAAAAAAAAAATCATCATTTTGAAGTGTCATCTTCCCTTACTCTGTATAAAAATAGTGAACCATTTCGCTATTGGACAGTGATGTATGATGAAAAGGGGGTTTTATAGGACAACCAGTGATGACAAGTTCAGCTGTTGGACTGAGAAGAAGCTCCAAAGCATTTCCCAAAGCCATGCTTGCACCAAAAAAAAAAAAAGTCATGGTCATTGTTTGGTGGTCTGCTGCCTATCTGATCCACTACAGCTTTGAGAATCCAGGAGAAAGCATTACATTTAAGAAGTATACTCAGCACATCAGTGATATACACTGAAAAATGCAACACCTGCAGCCGGCATTGGTCAACAGAAAGGGCTCAATTCTTCTTCATGACAATGCCCAATGGCACATTGCATAACCAATGCTTAAAAAGTTGAACGAATTGGGCTAGAGTTTTGCCTCATCTGCCATATTCACCTGACCTCTTGCCAACTGATGGACACTTTTAAAGAATCTCAACAACTTTGTGAAGAGAAAATGCTTCCCACAACTAGTAGGAGGCAGAAGATCATTTCCAAGAGTTAATTGAATCCTGAAGTACAGACTTTTATGCTACAGGAATTAAAATAAACGTATTTCTCCTTGGCAAAAATGTGTTGAATGTAATGCTTCCTATTTTGATTAATAAACGTGTGTTTGAGCCTAGTTAATATGATTTAAAATTCAAGGTCTGAAACTGCAATTATGTTTTCACCAACCTAATAATTCTTAGCTAAGTTGGTAAAGAATCTGCCTGCAAAGTAGGAGACCCCAGTTAGATTTCTAGGTTGGGAAGATCCACTGGAGAAAGGATAGACTACCCACTCCAGTATCCTTGGGCTTCTCTGGTGGTTCAGAAGGTAAAGAATCCACCTGCAATACAGGAGACCTGGGTTCTATCCCTTTGGGAAGATTCCCTGGAGAAGAGAATGGCTACCCACTCCAATATTCTGGCCTGGAGAATTCCATGGACAGAGGAGCCTGGCAGGCTATAGTCCATGTAGTCACAGAGTTGGACATGACAGAGAATTTCATTTGAACTTTTCAATAATTCAATCTACATTATAACACTAAAAAGACATTCAGTTCAGTTCAGTTGCTCATTTGCATCTGATTCTGTGACCCCATGGACTGTAGCACACCAGGCATCCCTGTCCATCACCAACTGTCAGAGCTTGCTCAAAGTCATGTCCATCAAGTTGGTGATGCCATCCAACCATCTCATCCTCTGTTGTCCCCTTCTTCTCCTGCCTTCAGAAGACATTCATTTCAGTTCACTCACTCAGTCGTGTCTGACTCTTTGCAACCCCATGAATCACAGCATGCCAGGACTCCCTGTCCATTACCAACTCCTGGAGTTCATTCAAACTCATATCCATTGAGTTAGTGATGCCATCCAGCCATCTCATCCTTTGTCGTCCCCTTCTCCTCCTGCCCTCCATCCCTCCCAGCATCAGGGTCTTTTCCAATGAGTCAACTCTTCGCATGAGGTGGCCAAAGTAGTGGAGTTTCAGCCTCAGCATCATTCCTTCCAATGAACACCCAGGACTGGTCTCCTTTAGGATGGACTGGTTGGATCTCCTTGCAGTCCAAGGGACTTGCAAGTCTTCTCCAGCACCACAGTTCAAAAGCATAAATTCTTCAATGCTCAGCTTTCTTTGTAGTCCAACTCTCACATCCATGCATGACTACTGGAAAAACCACATAGCCTTGACTAGATGGACCTTTGTTGACAAAATGTCTCTGCTTTTAAATATGCTGTCTAGGTTGGTCATAACTTTCCTTCCAAGGAGTAAGTGTCTTTTAATTTCATGGCTGCAGTCACCATCTGCAGTGATTTTGGAGCCCTCCAGATACAGTCATCCATTGTTTCCACATCTATTTGTCATGAAGTGATGGGACCAGATGCCATGATCTTAGTTTTCTGAATGTTGAGCTTCAGGCCAACTTTTTCCACTCTCCTCTTTCACTTTCATCAAGAGGCTCTTTAGTTCTTCGCTTTCTGTCATAAGGGTGGTGTCATTTGCATATCTGAGGTTATTGATATTTCTCCCGGCAATCTTGATTCCAGCTTGTGCTTCATCCAGCCTGGCATTTCGCATGATGTACTCTGCATATAATTTAAATAAGCAGAGTGACAATATACAGCCTTGATGTACTCTCTTCCTATTTGGAACCAGTCTGTTGTTTAATGTCAAGTTCTAACTGTTGTTTCCTGATCTGCATACAGATTTCTCAGGGGGCAGGTCAGGTGGTCTGGCATTCCCATCTCCTTCAGAATTTTCCACAGTTTATTTCAATCCACATAGTCAAAGGCTTTGGCATAGTCAATAAAGCAGAAATAGATGTTTTTCTGGAACTCTCTTGCTTTTTTGATGATCCAGCAGATGTTGGCAATTTGACCTCTGGTTCCTTTGCCTTTTCTAAAACCAGCTGAACACCTTGAAGTTCACAGTTCAGTGTCATCCACACAGTCAAAGGCTTTGGCATAATCAATAAAGCAGAAATACTCCAGCATAATTTCATCTCAGTATGCTTAACTTGATTAAATCTGCAAAGTCCCTTTTGACAGGTAAGGTAGCATAATCATAGGTTCCAGGAAATAGGACACTGATATCTTTAGAGGGACTGTATTCTGTCTTCCATAGTCATGACACATAATCCCTTACTAAGATAAACTGTTTCTGAATTTCCCTATTTGTAAGGTAGATACAGTTATACTGATGACAGTGGGCTATTGAAATATTTCATTTAAATTAAATTGAACTTGATTCAAAGTAGGTGGTAATTAATAAACAGTGGCTACAATTTATTTTTAATTTATCTGCTACTAGTGAGGCAGCACTGGCAGAGGGAGTGTACATTAGGGCACATGTCAAGGCAATCACTGGGCAGAGGAGGTAGTAGGTGTGTTCAGGGTAGGGTTCCCCAGCAGCTGAGAAAAAAAGAATATTTATGATCTGAAAAAGGAGTCAAATATTCCCTAGCAACAGCCCAAATTTCTCTCAACAAACTGTTCCCCAAGAAAGGAAATTAGCAAAAACCAACCTAAAGGGAATAAAATGAGAGAGGGAAAAATGAATCTGTACATAATCACCTGGGAACCTGCCGTCCTCTGATACCCAGAGGCCATGCCTTCCAAGATGAACCTGAGAACTGCTGTGCAGAAAATTATTAAAAATAAGGAAGACAATATTCTCTTCCTGTACAGGATTTTGGTTTCCATTTCAAGTTTCAATTTCACCTGAGCAACTACATTTCTCTATTGCAGAACACCTAAATTGGTTAAAATAAGTATTAGTGGAAGAAAATGGGGGGTGCAGAGTGGGAGATAAGAGACCCGAGCTCTAGTTCCAACTCTGCTACTGACTTACTGACTAATTTTAAGCAAGTTTCTTATTTCTGGGCCTCAGTTCTCCCCATGTATAAACAAGAATTAGACTGAGCTGACAGGTCATCAAATCTTTTATCATCAAATCTTAAGGTTTTTGCTCTTGCCCTCTGTCTTTCCCTTCAGTTCAGTTGCTCAGTCATGTCTAACTCTTTGTGACCCCATGGACTGCAGCACACCAGGCTTCCCTGTCCATCACCAACTCCCAGAGATTACTCAAACTCATGTCCATCGAGTCAGTGATACCATCCAACCATCTCATCCTCTGGCGTCCCCTTCCCCTCCTGCCTTCAAACTTTCCCAGCATCAGGGTCTTTTCCAATGAGTCAGTTCTTCCTATCAGGTAGCCAAAGTATTGGAGTATCAGCTTCAGCATTAGTCCTTCCAAAGAATATTCGTGACTGATTTCCTTTAGGATTAACTGGTTTGATCTCGTTGCAGTCCAAGGGACTCAAGAGTTTTTCCCTTGGAGATTCCATTTTTTTAGCTTTGATATCACTTCCATGCTGCTACTGCTACTGCTAAGTCACTTCAGTCGTGTCCGACTCTGTGCGACCCCATAGATGGCAGCCCACCAGGCTCTGCCGTCCCTGGGATTCTCCAGGCAAGAACACTGGAGTGGGTTGCCATTTCCTTCTCCAATTCATGAAAGTGAAAAGTGAAAGTGAAGTCGCTCAGTCATGTCTGACTCTTCGTGACCCCATGGACTGAAGCCTACTAGGCTCCTCTGTCCATGGGATTTTCCAGGCAAGAGTACTTCCATGCTAATAAATCCCAAATTATATTGTCCTCTTATTAGGAATCAGAGATGTAGCTTCATCTATCCACTAATCATTTCCACTCCATCATTTTGCTATATCTCATATTCAACATGGCAAAAACTCCATTATTCTAACATTCAATATCCTTAATTCAGTGTCCTATATAATTTTACTTACAACTAGTCCCCAGTACCTTCCATTTCATGGCAGGTGAATAATCATTCTCCCAATCCCACCCACTCCTGCTACCCACCTTAATATTCCAAGAATATTTACTTTGTGTATATTACTTTTGCTTATATTCAGTGCCTTCTTCCCCTTGGGTCACCTTAGTGTAGGACCTCAACTTTCCATAACAAACACATTAAAAATTATAATAAATAGATGTTTAGTAAAAGTGCCTTTACTATTAATGAGCACAGTTAATTCAATGAACTAAATAGAATAGAAATCAGAGCAGAATAGAAATCAGGAAAGTTGGGTCTTATATCTGCCTCAGGAATTGATTCAGTGTGGGACCTCAGATCATATGACCTATAGTTCTACCATCTAAAAAATGCATATTTGAACTTTTCTCATGCTATTTCCTCTATCAGAATTAATCCCATTTATATAAAATCTTCCTGAGTTTCCCATTTACCATGGAAATTCAGAGATAATTGAAATGTGATCAGTCTCTCCCCTTGCACCTGCATCTCTATATTGTCACTGAGTCTGTCTTCTGTTGCATTTACTTGAGAGGATATGTGTCTGTCTCTCCTACAGGTCAGAGACCAAGACGGTATCTGCAGTACCTTGCTTGCTACTTGTCAACAAGGAAGCAACCAGGAAATACTTATTGAATGAATATGTGATCCTATAGAGAAGTTGAGATTAAAAAGAAAGGTGGGAAAATTAGACATCCATATTTTACGCTCACTGTGACATTTCCTCTTTGGAACCAGGAATGTAGCTATATAACCTTCTTTAAAGCTCTTTTTGTTGGGGGGAGGGGGTGTACCCACTCCAAGTCTGTTAAAGCTGTTTAGCATTTCTATAGTATTTAACATTTCCAAAGTACTATTCAGTGTTAATTAGTTAATCTTAATGCTCTGTAATGCAGGTCAATATTATGATTCTCTCTGAAAAGTTAAGAAAATGAAAAT
This sequence comes from Bubalus kerabau, assembly GCF_029407905.1. Classification (NCBI taxonomy): domain Eukaryota; kingdom Metazoa; phylum Chordata; class Mammalia; order Artiodactyla; family Bovidae; genus Bubalus; species Bubalus kerabau. The sequence goes on along the minus strand of NC_073629.1, from coordinate 97,410,625 downwards.
TCAAAGCTATTTTGGCTTCCCCTTTCGGGATGTGAGAAACTGCTGAACATTATTACAAAATAGTATTCTGGAATAGAAACTAGCAAAGGTTAGAAATGAAGAAAAGGAAATTGAATGGGCCAATGTATAAAAGGTAAAAAAGGACAGGGTATAAGTCCTCAACTTTCGGGTCTTATTCAGAGGTTTAGGCAGAGAAACTGGCCAAGAAACTTAAGTACATTGCCTACCAGATTTATGGCAACAAGATGATTTCAGAGCCCACTTACCTGTAGATGCACTGAGTTAGATGGCAGACACCTTGACATGATCAGGATTAACTCAGGGACTGAAGACAAGTAGAAGTTTGAAGCTTATAGCTCAAAGTCTCAGTGACTGTAGCTGAAAGACTTGAGGTAGCAATTGTCGTGCTTTTATCCCCAAGGGTTATACACTAAGACTATAGTTTCACTTAGCAAATGGAGAGCAGAGCTGGCAAAGTTACATTTGGTCACCTCCCTATGCTTGTGCCCTCCTATCCAGCAACTTTCTCACAATTCTTGGTGTGGAACATGCAGATAGAATGGTGGATGACATTTAAAATGATAGGAAATCTTTTTCTCTCCTAGAGCTGAGTTTGATGTACAGGCAGCAGGGAAACACTATTCACCCCATGGAGCATAATAAGCACAAATAGAGAGGGAAACATAAACACCAGAGACTGGTAACTAGGTCAAAGAAGATCTTTTCAATTAGAGGGAGTAAGTCTTTGACAACTAAATATAACTAAATCCATTCCTTGCTTCATTTATTCACTCATTTCTACAGTAAATTGTTGAGTTCTTCCTCCTAAAGGAATGAAATAAATAAGACACCATTTACACACCCAAAAGTGAAGTGAAAGTTGCTCAGTTATGTTTGACTCTTTGAAACCCCATGGAATTCTCCAGGCAAGAATACTGGAGTGGGTAGCCTTTCTTTCCCTTCATTCACAATCAAGTTAAAAGTTCTTCAAAATATGATATGAAGGACCTACTGTATCAAAAGTACCAGAGATGCTTTTCTAAAATGCAGATTCCCAGGTCCTACTACAGACCTAATAAATGTATCTAAATATTTCTGGTGAGCCCCAAATATCTTTTTTTTTTCTTTTTTAATCAGGCATCTAAGGTGACCCCTAGGTACATTAAAGTTTGATAACCACTGGAAGTAGAAAATCCAAATTGGAAGAAAGGAACTCAAGCTTTAGGGTCAATCAAATATGCTTTCAAATTGACCATTTCCTTTCTACATACCCTTTTTGAGCTCTAGTTCCCTCATCTGAAGACATGAAAACACAACATATGCTTTCAGGGGTATGATATAAATTAAATGAGAGAACACATATGAAGTGTATAGAATGTAATAGGCAATGAAAAGAAGGAGCAAAGAAGGAGCTAAGTCTGCTAAGTCACTTCAGTCGTGTCCGACTCTGTGGGACCCCATAGATGGCAGCCCTCGAGGCTCCCCCATCCCTGGAATTCTGCAGGCAAGAACACTGGAGTGGGTTGCCATTTCCTTCTCCAATGCATGAAAGTGAAAAGTGAAAGTGAAGTCGCTCAGTCGTATCCGACTCTTCGTGACCCCATGGACTGCAGCCTACCAGGCTTCTCCATCCATGGGATTTTCCAGGCAAGAGTACTGGAGTGGGGTGCCATTGCCTTCTCCGCAAAGGAGGAGGGACAGAAGGTTAATTAATTAGCTGATAGGTTGGTTCTCTTCCTTCTTCTGAACACATTCAAAAGCCCCTTTGAAAATGCCCACTTATACAACATGAAAGCAAGTTCTACAGATGAGAATTTTTCAGTGACATATCCAATTGACAACACTGATTGAGGAAATGGACAAATTCTTTAAAATATATAACTAAACAAAATGAATTTTTAGAACTAGGAAGCCTGGTGAATTGAAATAGACATTACAAATAAAAGTATGAAGGTTTCTCAAGAAACTGAAAATAGAGCTATAATATGATTCAGCAATCCCAGTCCTAGGCATATATCTGGAGAAAAACATGTTTCAAAGGGCTACATGCACTCCATTGTTCATTGTAGTGCTGCTTACAATAGCCAAGACAGGGAAGTAACCTAAACATCCATTACAAGAGGAATGAATAAAAAGATGTGTTACTTATATACAATGGAATATTCAGTTCAGTCCCTCAGCAATGTCCGACTCTTTGCAACCTCATGAATCACAGCATGCCAGGCCTCCCTGTCCATCACCAACTGTTGGAGTCTAGCCAAACCCATGTCCATTGAGTCGGTGATGCCATCCAGCAATCTAATCTTCTGTCATCCCACTCTCCTCCTGCACTCAATCTTTTCCAGCATCAGGGTCTTTTCAAATGAGTCAGCTCTTCACATCAGGTGGCCAAAGTATTAGAGTTTCAGCTTCAACATCAGTCCTTCCAATGAACACCCAGGACTGATCTCCTTTAGGATGGACTGGTTGGATCTCCTTGCAGTCCAAGACACTCTCAGAGTCATCCCCAACATCACAGTTCAAAAGCATCAATTCTTCAGTGCTCAGCTTTCTTCACAGTCCAATTCTCACATCCATACATGACCACTGGAAAAACTTTAGCCTTAACTAGACAGACCCTTGTTGACAAACTAATGTCTCTGCTTTTAAATATTGTAAAGTTAAAAAATAAAATAAAATTAAAAAAAAAATAAAATAAATATGCTGTCTAGGTTGGTCATAACTTCTCTTCCAAGGAGTAAGCGTCTTTTAGTCTCATGGCTGTAGTCACCATCTGCAGTGATCTTGGAACCCCCCCAAAATAAAGTCAGCCACTGTTTCCACTGTTTCCCCATCTATTTGCCATGAAGTAATGGGACCAGATGCCATGATCTTAGTTTTCTGAATGTTGAGCTTTAAGCCAACTTTTTCACTCTCCTCTTTCACCTTCATCAAGAGGCTCTTTAGTTCTTCTTCACTTTCTGCCATAAGGGTGGTGAAATCTGCATATCTAAGGATATTGATATTTTTCCAGACAATCTTGATTTCAGCTTGTGCTTCCTCCAGCCCAGTGTTTTTCAAGATGTATATGAGTTAAATACATATAAATCTGCATATAAGTTAAATAAGCAGGGTGACAATATACAGCCTTGATGTACTCCTTTTCCTATTTGGAACCAGTCTGTTGTTCCATGTCCAGTTTTGACTGTTGCTTCCTGACCTGCATACAGCTTTCTCAAGAGGCAGGTCAGGTGGTCTGGCATTCCCATCTCCTTCAGAATTTTCCACAGTTTATTGTGATCCACACAGTCAAGGGCTTTGGCATAGTCAATAAAGCAGAAATAGATGTTTTTCTGGAATTCTCTTGCTTTTTTGATGATCCAGCAGATGTTAGAAATTTGATCTCTGGTTCCTCTGCCTTTTCTAAAACCAGCTTGAACATCTGGAAGTTCACTGTTCATGTATTGCTGAAGCCTGGCTTGGAGAATTTTAGCATTACTTTACTAGCGTGTGAGATGAGTGCAATTGCGTGGTAGTTTGAGCATTCTTTGGTATTGCCTTTCTTTGGAATTGGGATGAAAACTGACCATTTCCAGTCCTGTGGCCACTGCTGAGTTTTCCAAATTTGCTGACATATTGAGTGCAGCACTTATACAGGATCATCTTCAAGGATTTGAAATAGCTCAACTGGAATTCCATCACCTCCATTAGCTTTGTTCGTAGTGATGCTTCCTAAGGCCCACTTGACTTCACATTCCAGGATGTCTGGCTCTAGGTGAGTGTGAATGATCACACCATGATGATTATCTTGGTCGTGAAGATCTTTTTTGTACAGTTCTTCTGTGTATTCTTGCCACCTCTTCTTAATATTTTCTGCTTCTGTTAGGCCCATACCATTTCTGTCCTTTATTGAGCCCATCTTTGCATGAAATGTTCCCTTGGTATCTCTAATTTTCTTGAAGAGATCTCTAATCTTTCCAAAATGCAGTACTTGGATGCAATCTCAAAAATGACAGAATGATCTCTGTTTGTTTCCAAGGCAAATCATTTAATATCATGGTAATCCAAGTCTATGCCCCAATCAGTAATGCTGAAGAAGCTGAAGTTGAATGGTTTTATAAAGACCTATAGGACCTTCTAGAACTAACACCCAAAAATATGTCCTTTGCATTATAGGGGACTGGAATGTAAAAGTAGGAAGTCAAGAAACACCTGGAGTAACAGGCAAATTTGGCCTTGGAGTATAGAATGAAGCAGGGCAAAAGCTAATAGAGTTTTGCCAAGACAACACACTGGTCATAGCAAACGCCCTCTTCCAACAACACAAGAGAAGACTCTATACATGGACATCACCAGATGTCAATACCGAAATCAGATTGATTATATTCTTTGTAGCCAAAGATGGAGAAGCTCTATACAGTCAGCAAAAACCAGACCGGGAGCTGACTGTGGCTCAGATCATGAATTCCTTATTGCCAAACTCAGATGTAAATTAAAGAAAGTGCGAAAACCACTAGACCATTCAGGTATGACCTAAATCAAATCCCTTATGACTATACAGTGGAAGTGAGAAATAGACTTGAGGGATTAGATCTGATAGACAGAGTTCCTGATGAACTATGGACGGAGGTTCATGACATTGTACAGGAGACAGGAACCAAGACCATCCCCAAGAAAAAGAAATGCAAAAAAGCAAAATGGCTGTCTGAGGAGGCCTTACAAATAGCTGTGAAAAGAAGAGAAGCAAAAAGCAAAGGAGAAATGGAAAGATATACCTATTTGAATGCAGAGTTCCAAAGAATAGTAAGGAGAGATAAGAAAGCCTTCCTCAGCAACCAGTGCAAAGAAATAGAGGAAAACAATGGAATATTAATTAGCCATTAAAAAGAATGAAATAATGCCATTTACAGTAACATCAATGAACCTGGAGATTATCATACTAAATGTAGTAAGTCAGACAAAGACAAATATCACATGATATTGCTTATATATGGAATCTAAAAAAACAAATTATACAAATGTAGTTATTTACAAAACAGAAAAAGACTCACTATTTAGAGAATAATCTTATGATTATCAGGGTGGGAAGAGGAAAGGTAAGGGATAGATTGGGAGTTTGGGATTGACATGTACACACTGCTATATTTGAAATAGATAACCAACAAGGCCCTACTGTATAACACAGGGAATGTTGCTCAATATTCTGTAGTAGCTTAAATGGGAAAATAATCTGAAAAAGAATAGATACATGTATGTGTGTGTGTGTGTGTGTGTATGTGTATATATATATATATATATATATATATATATATATATAACTGAACCACTTTGCTGTACACCTGAAATGAACACAACATTGTTAATCAACTATTTGTTGCTTTCAGTCTCTTAAGTCATGTGTCCAACTCTTTTCTAACCCCATGGACTGTAACCCAACAGCCTCCTCTGCCCATGGCTTCTCCAGGCAAGAATACTGGAGTGTATTGCCATTTCCTTCTTCTGGGGATCTTTCCCACCCAGGGATCAAATTCATGTCTCTTGCAGCGGCAGGTGGATTCTTTATCACTGAGCCACCAGAAAAGCCCAGTATATTCTTACTGTGGAATAATATACAATAGCGAAAGTAAATGAATAAATAAATAATACAACTCAGTGATATGAATAAATCTTAGTAACATTTCATCAAATGTAAAAAGCAAGTCTCAGAAGATTATCTACTACATTATATCCCTTTTCTGAAGCTTCAAAACAATGAAAATTAAATAATATTTTAACCATGCATATGTATTTGATAAAACTATTGTAAATTCAGGATATTAATTATCTTTGAGGTGGAGGCACAAGATTAAGAGGCAAAAGGAAGATGTAAGTTATTGTTTATATTATTTTCCTTGCATTGGATGTGGGCTTTTGTGTATTCATAAAGTTATTTAAAATGATAAAGAATCAATGGGGCATGCATAGATCAATAATGACAGCATATATAAAAAAAGAATTATGATTAACAGCATATCTAAAGTCATCTTTTAAAAATTAAAATTAAAAATGATTGAGGTTTTCAAGGCTAGAATACTAGGGGCAAGATAGAGCTGAGACTTAGGCCAAACTTCAGAGTTCAGTTTGGCCATGGTCCACTCAGTCAAGCTGGATAGATACTATTGGTGAAATTTGTTGGAGCTCATTTAAGAATATCTACATTAAGATCTGGCCCAGAGAGTTTTGGTCAAGTCTGTATTCCCACAGGCCATCAAGACTCAGTGAGGGCAGATTCAGTGTCCAGCAATGGGCCTGGTGTCAGGAAGTAGTGAAATAGGGTAAGTAATTAGTATAGGCTAGATTCTATCTAGCCATTCTCACCTACTAATTAGGTATGCATATAATAATTATGAATAAACTAATACCTGAAAATTTTCACAGGCTATTAGTCATTACTCTGAATTTATGCTTTCAAAATGTGGTACTGGAGAAGACTCTTGAGAGTTCCTTGGACTGCAAGGAAACCAAACCAGTCAATGGTAAAGAAGATCAACCCTGAATATTCACTGGACAGACTTATGCTGAAGCTGAAGCTCTAATACTTTGGCTACCTGATGCAAAGAGCTCACTCATTGGAAAAGACCCTGGGAAAGATTGAGGGTAGGAGGAGAAGGGGACGACAGAGGATGGAATGGTTGGATGGTATCACTGACTCAATGGACATAAGTTTGAGGAAACCTGGGAGATAGTGAAAAATGGGGAAGCCTGGTGTGTTGCAGTCCATGACGTCACAAAGAGGTGGACATGACTGAGCGACTGAACAGCAACAGTACTTTCATACACGTTATTTCCTTTCCATACTCAGAAGTCTGCACAATAAGTATGAAAGCAGACATGGTGAGTACTGTTATTCAAGTATACGTAGTTAAGAAAACTGAGGCACAAAGAAGTGAAGGGGGAAGAGGTAAAACAAGAACTGAAGTCCAGTTCTGTGTGAGTCCAGGTCTAGTCATCTTCTGCTATGTCAAGATACCTTTTATCTTCTTTTTTCTCAAACTGAAAATTTGGAGGGTGCTTTGACTATTTATATCCTAGAAAACAGTCATAATTCATTAATCACACTTCTAGAAATCATACTCAAACATTTAACCTAAAAGGTAACTACAAAATATTACTATCACCATCATTACTATTAATGATGGTTATCATCCATGCTTTCCAAATGGCTGCTCTAAGCACTACAGAGGCTATCCTAGCTAATCCAAGTGTTAGTATTACCACTTTATAAATGAGGAAATATGTGCAGAGAGTTTTAAGTTAAAGATTTGATAAAGATCACATGGTGAGGAATTAACTCGATGGGCTGAACCTGAAATCGATGTTCTTCAATATTATGCATAGTTAAGTGGAACCTTCATAGCTTCAGGTAACTCCATTGTTTCCCCACTAACTCCTAGGTAATATAGCAAGCCTGACAGCTAGAGAAAGCGTTAAAATAACTCAATGTCTAACCATGTTTATAGTTGATAAAGAATCTGCCTGCAATGCAGGAGACAGAATTCAATTCCTGGGTTGGGAAGATCCTCCATAGAAGAAAATGGCAACCCACTCCAGTATTATTGCCTGGAGAATCCCATGGACAGAGGAGCCTGGCAGGCTATAGACCATGGGGTTGCAAGAGTCAGACACGACTTAGCAACTAAACCACCACCATCAACCATGTTTATAGGGAGGGACAAAGATGATATTGGTAAAGTATGGCAAGGGATACTTCAGGGTGTGAGCAAAATATGGCAAAAGAGAATTCCTGCTGCTGCTAAGTCACTTCAGTCGTGTCCAACTCTGTGCGACCCCACAGATGGCAGCCCACCAGGCTTCCCCGTCCCTGGGATTCTCCAGGCAAGAACACTGGAGTGGGTTGCCGTTTCCTTCTCCAATGCAGGAAAGTGAAAAGTGAAAGTGAAGTCGCTCAATTGTGTCCGACCCTTAGTATGGACTGCAGCCTCCCAGGCTCCTCTGTCCATGGGATTTTCCAGGCAAAAGTACTGGAGTGGGGTGCCATTGCCTTCTCCAAGAGAATTCCTACCACAGACAAATTTTCTTGTTGAACTTGATTTTATGTCCAATTGAGAGTCAATTCCAGTTTGGGGCTAGGGAAGGGTTGAGCTCCACCAATTTTTCTGGGTTAAATTTGACAAGCTCTGAATGTCTATAACCTGTGATTTCCAGACATATTCAACTGCCTGCTTGATCAGTACAATTTATTGTCTGATAGGCATCTCAAACAACGTAGCCCAAACAGAACTTTTGATATTTCACTACCCAAACAGGCTCTGCTCTCAGCCTTCTTCATTTCAATAAGTCACCATGCATTCACTCAGTTGCTCAGGATAAAAGCCTAGGGGTCATTGATTCCTGTCCTTTTCTCAAACCACACCTAAGCAAGTCATGTTGACACAACTTCAAAATATTTTAAAAATCTGTTCATTTTGATCTACCTTTATTATTACCAAGCCACCACCATCTCTCATTGGACCTCTGCAATCATCTCCTGCTTATTTAACTTATATGCAGAGTGCATCATGAGAAATGCTGGGTTGGATGAAGCACAAACTGGAATAAAGATTGTCGGGAGAAATATCAATAACCTCAGATACGCAGATGACACCACCCTTATGGCAGAAAGTGAAGAGGAACTAAAAAGTCTCTTGATGAAAGTGAAAGGAGAGTGAAAAAGTTGGCTTAAAGCTCAACATTCAGAAAACAAAGATCATGGCATCTGGTCCCATCACTTCATCTCAAATAGATGGGAAAACAATGGAATGACACTGTCACAGACTTTATTTTTGGGGGGCTCTAAAATCACTGCAGATGGTGATTGCAGCCATGAAATTAAAAGACACTTACTCCTTGGAAGGAAAGTTATGACCAACCTAGATAGCATATTAAAAAGCAGAGACATTACTTGGTCAACAAAGGTCCGTCTAGTCAAGGTATGGTTTTCCCAGTGGTCATGTATGGATGTGAGAGTTGGACTATTAAGAAAGCTGAGTGCTAAAGAATTGATGCTTTTGAACTGTGGTGTTGGAGAAGACTCTTGAGAGTCCCTTGGACTGCAAGGAGGTCCAACCAGTCTATCCTAAAGGAAATCAATCCTGAATATTCATTGGAAGGACTGATGCTGAAGCTGAAACTCCAATACTTTGGCCATCTGATGTGAAGAGATGACTCATTTGAAAAGACCCTGATGCTGGGAAGAGAGACTGAAGGTGGGAGGAGAAGGGGATGACAGAAGATGAGATGGTTGGATGGCATCACCGACTCAATGGACATGAATTTGAGTGGACTCTGGGAGGAGTTTGGCGACTGACAGGGAGGCCTGGCATGCTGCAGTCTATGAGGTCGCAAAGAGTCAGACAGGACTGAGCGACTGAACTGAACTGAATCATCTCCTAACTAGTTTCTCAGTCTTTCCTATATATAATCTATTCTCCACACACCATCTGGAGTGACTATTTTGTAAACATGGTGTTTTTTCCCAGCTTTAAATCCTCTGAAGTCTTCCTATCACACATACAATAAAGCCAGAACTACAAGGCCTATGAGCTCTGACCTTTCCCTAACTGTGTAACCTTATTTCAGATCTCTCTTCCCATCATCCACTACTCTCCCATGACTTTGCACGCTCTTTTTTTTTTTTTTTTTTTTCCTGAAATGACAAAGCTTATTTTTCCCGTGAAAGTGAAAGTGAAGTCGCTCAGTTGTGTCCGGCTCTTTGTGACCCAATGGACTGTAGCCTATCAGGCTCCTCCGTCCATGGGATTTTCCAGGCAAGAGTGCTGGAGTGGGGTGCCATTTCCTTCTCCAGGGGATCTTCCCAACCCAGGAATAGAACCCAGGTCTCCCACATTGCAGGCAGATGCTTTACCATCTGAGCCACCAGGGTAGTGTCTGTTTGCTCTTCTGTTTGCTTGTAATAATAATCCAGATCTTTCTAAGACTGGCTCTTTCTTGACATTTGGGTCTTAATTTAAATGTTTCTTTCCTAATGAGTCCTTCCATGATCACCCAGTCTAAAATAGAGCCTTGGGGTGGGGGGCAGAGGGGGGAGGGGGGGTGGCAGTCCAAAGATGGTGGAGGAATAGGATGGGAATACCACTTTCTCCCCAAAAAATTCATCAAAAGATCATTTGAATGCTGAGCAACTTTCACAGAACAATTTCTAAATGCTGGCAGAGGGCACAAAGCACCCAGAAAGGCAGCCCATTCTCATCGAAAGGAGGTAGGACAAAATATAAAAGATAAAAAGAGAGACAAAAGAGTTAGGGAGGGAGTCCTGAAGAAGGAAAACTTTCCAAACAGTAGGAAACCCTCTCACAGGCAGGTCTGTGGGGAGTTTTGTAATCTCAGAGGGCAATGTAGCCGCAAGAAAAATCAACAACAGCAACAACACAGAACATGCATCTAACCGCAACTGCCAGTGGAGAAGTAGCCCACAGATGCTTGCATCCACCACCAGTGAGCAGGGGCTGGTCAGGGAGGCGCAGGCTGCATAACCGGTGCTTAGGGTAAGAACCGGGCCTGCATGCCCTGAGGATAACCCGAGGGAGCTAACATCAGATTGCACCCCAAACTGTGGGATCACCAGAGAGAGAGAGAGAGAGAAAAAAAAGAGAGAACTTTGCTGTGAAAGGCTCTAATGCACAGCCTGACATACTCACAGTACAAAGGATTGAGTGAATATCAAAGCAGAGCTAGCCAGCTGCGTAGAGGCTCCTCCTCCCCACCAGAGGCAGAGAGGCAGGCATGCGACAGCCAGAGCTGCAAGGCAAGGGTCTCTTCCAATCTCAGCCCCAGAGACTGGCTTCCTCCACCAACCTTGAGCAGGCTCCTAGTTGCTAACCACGTCTTCCTGGGATCCTGGACGGTTGACATCTGCCAGGAGGGTTGCAGCCTGAGATCAGCTACCCAGAGGAGACATACGGCACACCTGAGATGGTGCTCTCATGGTGCATCCCGGGAAATGGAGCGACCAGACTGGGGAAGAGATTAAGATGCACAGCCCACCTGGGACAGTGCGCTCACTAAACACCTGGGCGCCTGAGCTGCTCAGACCTGGGAAGGACACAAAAAGCATGCCCAATCAACTGAGTCTGTGCCCTTGTAGAGAACCAGAGAACTTGAGTGGTTTAGACCTGGGAAGTGCATGAAATACATGGCATGCTTTGGACAGTGCCCCTGCAGAGCACCCTGGAGCCTGAGCAGTGTAGACCCAAGAAGCACATGGTGCCTTGAGCTGGGGCAAATCCAGTGTGGTCCATACACTGCGAACACTCCCCACACACGCCAATGATATTTGTTTGCAGCATCCCTTCCTGCCCACAACACAACTGAACAAGTGAGCCGAAATGAGTAACCACCTTCGCCCCCTTGTGTCAGGGTGGAAATAAGACACTGAAGAGACTTGGAAACAGAGGAAACCAAAATAAACAAAGAAGAGGGAACGGCTCTGGAAGTGACAGGTGCAACAGATTAAAACCCTGTAGTTAAAATTGACTAAGCAATGACGGGGAACTAGAGACCTTGAGAACAAGTACAAGCCCGAACAAGGAACAACTTGTTTGTTCCTTGTTTGAAACAACTGATCCCACACTGCCCACAACAACTCTAGAGAAATTCCTAGATATACTTTTACTATTATCAGTTTTTAATCTTTAAAGTTCTTTATTACTCCTTTAGTTTTCATTTTTAACCTACTATTACATTTCAAAAGACCCTATTTTTTAAAGCAAATTATATATATACACATATATATATTTCATAATTTTTGTGATTGATTTTCTTTTGTATTTTTAATATTGTTTTTTTTTTGAGAGTCTAACCTATACTCCAGATTTTTAATCTTTGCTTTATGGTATTTGTTATCAATTTTGTACCTTTAAGAATTCAGTCTTCAATATCCATTTTCACTTAGGGGTGTGATTATTGGCTTGATCGCTCTCTTCCCTTTTGACCCTCCCTTTACTCCCCCAGGTCACCTCTATCTCCTCCCTCCTCCTTCTCTTCTCTACATAACTCTGTGAATCTCTCTGGGTATTCTGGGCTGTGGAGAATACTTAGGGAACTGATTACTTGCTAGATTGGTCTCTCCCCTTTTGACTCCCCCTATTCTCCTCCTGGTCACCTCTATCTCCCTCCTCCCTTTTCTCTTCTCCATGTAACTCTGTGAACCTTTCTGGGTGTCACTCGCTGTGGAGAATTGTTTCACCATTAACCTAGATGTTTTATCATCCGTGCTGTATGGTTGATAAGCCTTGAGGCTATGGTAAGAATAAGACTGAAAGCCAGAGGCACTAGGCTTAACTCCAAAACTTGAGAACATCAGAGAACTCCTGATTCCAGGGAGCATTAATAAACAAAAGCTCACCCCAAAGCCTCCTTACCTACACTGAAACCAAGCTCCACCCAATAGCCAACAAGTTCCAGAGCAAGACATACCATGCTAATTCTCCAGAAAGGCAGGAACACAGCCCTGAGCATTAAAAAACAGGCTGCCCAAAGCCATGCCAAACCCATGGACACCCCAAAACTCACTACTGGACTCTTCATTGCACTCCAGAGAGAAGAGATCCAGCTCCACCCACTAGAACACAGACACAAGCTCTCCTAATAAGGAAACCTTGACTAGTCTAACCCTACCCACAAGGAGCAGCCTTCAAAATAAAGAGGAATCACAAACTTCCAACCTACAGAAAAGGCACCCCAAACACAGCAATTTAAACCAAATGAAAAGGCAGAGAAATATTCAGCAGGTAAAGGAACTTCCAGATGTTCAAGCTGGTTTTAGAAAAGGCAGAGGAACCAGAGATCAAATTGCCAACATCTGCTGGATCATCAAAAAAGCAAGAGAGTTCCAGAAAAACATCTATTTCTGCTTTATTGACTATGCCAAAGCCTTTGACTGTGTGGATCACAGCAAACTGTGGAAAGTTCTGAAAGAGATGGGAATACCAGACCACCTGACCTGGCTCTTGAGAAACCTATATGCAGGTCAGGAAGCAACAGTTAGAACTGGACAGGGAACAACAGACTGGCCAAATCAGAAAAGGAGTACGTCAAGACTGTATATTGTCACCTTGCTTATTTAACTTATATGCAGAGTACATCATGAGAAATGCTGGGCTGGAAGAAGCACAAGCTGGAATCAGGATTGCCAGGAGAAATATCAATAACCTCAGATATGCAGATGACACCACCTTTATGGCAGAAAGTGAAGAGGAACTCAAAAGCCTCTTGATGAAAGTGAAAGTGGAGAATGACAAAGTTGGCTTAAAGTTCAACATTCAGAAAACAAAGATCATGGCATCCGGTCCCATCACTTCATGGGAAATAGATGGGGAAACAGTGGAAACAGTGTCAGACTTTATTTTTCTGGGCTCCAAAATCACTGCAGATGGTGACTGCAGTCATGAAATTGAAAGACGCTTACTTCTTGGAAGAAAAGTTATGACCAACCTAGAGAGTATATTCAAAAGCAGAGACAAAGACATTACTTTGCCAACAAAGGTCTGTCTAGTCAAGGCTATGGTTTTTCCTGTGGTCATGTATGGATGTAAGAGTTGGACTGTGAAGAAAGCTGAGCACTGAAGAATTGATGCTTTTGAACTTTGGTGTTGGAAAAGACTCTTGAGAGTCCCTTGGACTGCAAGGAGATCCAGCCAGTCCACCTAAGGGAGATCAGTCCTGGGTGTTCTTTGGAAGCAATGATGAAAAAGCTGAAACTCCAGTACTTTGGCCACCTCATGTGAAGAGTTGACTCATTGGAAAAGACTCTGATGCTGGGAGGGATTGGGGGCAGGAAGAAAAGGGAATGACAGAGGATGAGATGGCTGGATGGCATCACCGACTTGATGGACGTGAGTTTGAGTGAACTCATGGAGGCCTGACATGCTGCAATTCATGGGGTTGCAAAGAGTCGGACACGACTGAGTGACTGAACTGAACTAAACTGAACTAAAAGGAACATGATACATTAAACCAACAAAAGAGGAGGCGATAGGGAGTCTGTCTGAAAATGAATTCAGAATAATGATAGTACAGATGATCCAAAATCTTGAAAACAGATAAATAGTCTAGAGACAAGGGTTGAGAAGATGCAAGAAATGTTTAACAAGGACCTAGAAGAAATAAAGAAGAGTCAATCAATAATGACTAATGCAATAAGTGAGATCAAAAGCACTCTTGAGGGAAGCAACAGTAGAATGACTGAAGCAGAAGATAGCACAAGTAAGGTGGAAGATAGAATGGTGGAAATAAATGAAGCAGAGAGTAAAAAAGAATTAAAAGAAATGAGGACAACTTCAGAGACCTCTAGGACAATGTTAAACACCCAAGATTCTAATCACAGGAGACCCAGAAGAAGAAGACAAAAAGAAAGGGCATAAGAAAATACTTGAGGAGATAATAGTTGAAAACTTCCCTAAAATGGGGAAGGAAATAGCCACCCAAGTCCAAGAAACCCAGAGCATCCCAAACAGGATAAACCCAAGGCAAAACACCCGAAGACACATATTAATCAAACTAACGAAGTTCAAACACAAAGAACAGATATTAAAAGCAGCAAGGGAAAAGCAACAAATAACACACAAGAGCATCCCCATAAGGATAACAGCTGATCTTTCAATAGAAACTCTTCAGGCCAGAAGGGAATGGCAGGACATACTTAAAGTGATGAAAGAAAAACCTACAATCCAGATTACTATACCCAGCAAGGATCTCATTCATATATGAAGGAGAAATCAAAAGCTTTACAGACAAGCAAAAGCTGAGAGAATTCAGGACCACCAAACCAGCTCTTCAACAAATGCTAAAGGGTCTTCTCTAGACAGGAAACACAGAAAAGGTATATAAACTCGAACCTAAAACAACAAAGTAAATGGCAATGGGGTCATACTTATCAATAATTACCTTAAATGTAAATGGGTTGCATGCCCCAACCATAAGACAAAGACTGGCTGAATGGATACAAAGAGCCCTATATATGCTGTCTACAAGAGACCCACGTCAAACCAAGGGACACATACAGACTGAAATTGAAGGGCTGGAAAGAGATGTTTTATGCAAATGTAGACCAAAACAAAGCAGGAGTAGCAATACTCATATAAGATAAAATAGACTTTGAACTAAAGACCGTGAAAAGAGACAAAGAAAGACACTACATAATGATCAAAAGATCAATCGAAGAAGATATAACAATTATAAATATACATGCACCCAACATAGGAGCACCTCAATACATAAGGCAAATGTTAACAAGTATGAAAGTGGAAATTAGCAGTAACACAATAATAGTGAGAGACTTTAATACCCCACTCACACCTATGGATAGATCAACCAAATAGAAAATTAGCAAGGAAATGCAAAATTTAATTGATACAATGGACAGCTAGACCTAATTGATATCTATAGGACATTTCACCCCCAAACAATGAATTTCACCTTTTTCTAAAGTGCACATAGAACATTCTCCAGGATAGATTACATCCTGGGCCATAAATCTAGCCTTGGTAAATTAAAAAAAAAAAAAAAACTGAAATCATTTCAAGCATCTTTTCTGATCACAATGCAGTAAGATTAGATGTCAACGACAGGAAAAAAAAATACAAACAAATGGAGGCTAAACATCACAATTCTGAACAACTGGCAAATCATGGAAGAAATAAAAAAGGAAATCAAAATGTGCACAGAAGCAAATGAAAATGAAAACACGACAACCCAAAACCTATGGGATTCAATAAAAACAGTGCTAAGGGGAAGGTTCATAGCAATACAAGCCTACCTCAAGAAACAAGAGAACAATCAAATAAATAACCTCACTTTACACCTAAAACAACTAGACAAAGAAGAAACAAAGAAACCCAGGGTTAGTAGAAGGAAAGAGATTATAAAAATTGGAGCAGAAATAAATGAAAAAGAGACAAAGGAGGCTATAGCAGAAATCAACAAAACCAAAGGCTAGTTCTTTGAGAAGATAAAGAAAATAGACAAACCATTAGCCAGACTCATCAAGAAAAAAAGGGAGAAAAATCAAATTAAAATTAGAAATGAAAATGGAGAAATCACAACAGATAACACAGAAATACAAAGGATCATAAAAGACTACTATCAGCATCTATATGCCAATAAAATGGACAACTTGGAAGAAATGGACGAATTCTTAGAAAAGTATAACCTTCCAAAACTGAACGAGGAAGAAGCAGAAAATCTTAGCAGGCCCATCACAAACACAGAAATAGAAACTATAATAAAAAATCTTTCAACATACAAACGCCCAGGAGGTGGCTTCAGAGGTGATTCTACCAAAAATTCAGAGAAGAGCTAACACCTATCCTACTCAAACTTTCCCAGAAAATTGCAGAGGAAGGTAAACTCCCAAGCTCATTCTATGAGGCCACCATCACCCTAATACCAAAACCTGACAAAGATGCCACAAAAAAGAAAACTACAGGCCAATATCACTGATGAACATAGATGCAAAAATATTCAACAAAATCCTAGCAAACAGAATCCCAACAACATATTAAAAAGATCATACATCATGACCAAGTGGGTTTTATCCCAGGGAAGCAAGAATTCTTCAATATTTTCAAATCAATCAATGTGATACAACACATTGACAAATTGAAAGATAAAAACCATATGATTATCTCAGAAGATGCGGAGAAAGCCTTTGACAAAATTCAACATCCATTTGTGATAAAAAATCTCCGGAAAGCAAGTATAGAAGGAACATACCTCAACATAATAAAAGCCACATATGATAAACCCACAGCAAACATTATCCTCAATGGTAAAAAATTGAAAGTATTTCCCCTAAAGTCAGGAACAAGACAAGGGTGCCCACTCTCACCACTACTATTCAACATAGTTTTGGAAGTTTTAGCCACAGCAATCAGAGAAGAAAAAGAAACAAAAGGAATCCAGATTAAAGAAGAAGAAGTAAAACTTTCACTGTTTGTAGATGACATGATCCTCTACATAGAAAACCCTAAAGACACCACCAGGAAATTACTAGAGCTAATCAATGAATATAGTAAAGTTGCAAGATATAAAATTAACACACTGAAATCCCTTGCATTCCTATACACTAACAATGAGAAAATAGAAAGAGAAATTAAGGGAACAATCCCATTTACCATTGCAACAAAAAGAATAAAACACTTAGGAATAAATCTACCTAAAGAAACAAAAGACCTATATATAGAAAACCATAAAACACTGATGAAAGAAATCAAAGATGACACATATAGATGAAGAAATATACCATGTTCATGGATCGGAAGAATCAATGTAGTGAAAATGAGTATACGACTCAAAAAAAATCTACAAATTCAATGCAACACCTTTCAAGCTACCAATGGTATTTTTCACAGAAATAGAACAAATAACTTCACAATTTGTATGGAAATACAAAAATCCCTGAATAGCCAAAGCAATCTTGAGAAAGAAGAATGGAAGTGGAGGAATCAACCTGCCCGACTTCAGACTATATTACACACCCACAGTCATAAAGACAGTATGGTATTGGCACAAAGACAGAAATATGGATCAATGGAAGAAAATAGAAAGCACAGAGATAAATCCACGCACCTCTGGACACTTTATCTTTGACAAAGGAGGCAAAAATATACAATGGAGAAAAGATAATCTCTTTAATAAGTGGTGCTGGGAAAACTGCTCAACCAGCTGTAAAAGAATGAAACTAGAACACTTTCTAACACCATGTGCAAAAATAAACTCAAAATGGATTAAAGATCTAAATGTAAGAACAGAAACTATAAAACCCCTAGAGGAAAACATAGGCAAAACACTCTCTGACATAAATCACAGCAAGATCGTCTATGACCCATCTCCCAGAGTAACAGAAATAAAAGCAAAAATAAACAAGTGGGACCTAATTAAACTTAAAAGCTTTTGCACAACAAAGGAGACTATAAGCAAGGTGAAAAAGACAGCCTTCAGAATGGGAGGAAATAATAGCAAATGAAGCAAATGACAAAGAATTAATCTCAAAAATATAAAAGCAATTCCTGCAGCTCAATACCAGAAAAATAAATGACCCAATCAAAAAATGGGCCAAAGAACTAAACAGACATTTCTCCAAAGAAGACACACAGATGGCTAACAAGCACCTGAAAAGATGTTCAACATCACTCATTATCAGAGAAATGCAAGTCAAAACCACAGTGAGGTACCATTTCACGCCTGTCAAAATGGCTGCTATCAAAAAGACTACAAATGATAAATGCTGGAGAGGGTGTGGAGAAAAGGGAATCCTCTTACACTGTTGGTGGGAATGCAAACTAGTACAGCCAATATGGAGAACAGTGTGGAGATTGCTTAGAAAACTGGAAATAGAACTACCAAAGGACCCAGCAGTCACCCTGCTGGGCATGCACACTGAGGAAACCAGAATTGAAAGAGACACGTGTACCCCACGCTCATCGTAGCACTGTTTATAATAACTAGGACATGGAAGCAACCTAGATGTCCACTGGCAGACAAATGGATAAGAAAGCTGTGGTACATATACACAATGGAATATTACTCAGCTATTAAAAAGAATGCATTTGAATCAGTTCAAATGAGGTGGATGAAATTGGAGCCTATTATACAGAGCTAAGTAAGTTAGAAAGAAAAACACCAATACAGTATATTAATGTATATATATATATATATGGAATTGAGAGAGATGGTAATGACGACCCTATAAGCAAGACAGCAAAAGGGGCACAGATATAAAGAACACACTTTTGAACTCTGTGGAAGAAGGTGCTGCTGCTGCTGCTAAGTCGCTTCAGTCATGTCCGACTCTGTGCGACCCCATAGACGGCAGCCCACCAGGCTTCCCCGTCCCTGGGATTCTCCAGGCAAGAACACTGGAGTGGGTTGCCATTTCCTTCTCCAATGCATGAAAGTGAAAAGTAAAAGTGAAGTCGCTCAGTCATGTCCAACTCTTCACGACCCCATGGACTCCAGCCCACCAGGCCCTTCCATCCATGGGATTTCCCAGGCAAGAGTACTGGAGTGGGGTGCCATTGCCTTCTCCGGTGGAAGAAGGTGAGGGTGGGATGATTTGAGAGAATAGCATTGAAAAATGTATATTACCATATATGAAATAGATGACCAGTCCAAGTTCAATACATGAAAGAGGGCACTCAAAGCTGGTGCACTGGGACAACTCTGAGGGATGGGATTGGGAGGGAGGTAGGAGGGGGTTTGGGATGGGGGACACATGTATACCCTTTGCTGATTCATGTCAATGTATGGCAAAAACCACCAAAATACTGCAAAGTACTTAGCCTCCAATTAAAATAAATTAAAAACAAAAGAAAACATAGGCACACTTAGCTGTAAACCAGGAAGACCCGCATCCATGTGAGGTGCTATGTGTGTGCCCTTCTGCTGCCAGTCCTAAGGGTGACTCTTCTCAGGCCAAAGCAATATCTATAACCAGGGCCAGAGCCCATGTGTCCCCAGGGGGAGGGGCTCATTCCACCTCATAAATGGCCCACGTTTCAACTTACACCACTGGTGCCATGTTTTTGTGTTTTCATTGAGAAAGTTTTCCTTCTTGGCGAGATGCTTCTTTTTAAAACATATAAAATATGACAACCTCCCAAACAGTGTTTGTTCTGGAAGCCTCCAGGTGGCTCACGTTTTGCCTATCTGGGCCTTGCCTTCTGAAACGCAGATCCCTGACTAGAAGAACTTGGAGGCAGTCAGAATTAAAAGGTGCCCCAACAATTTCCCTTCCTCAGAAGCACCTGCCTGAAGGTATTCTTGTCACAGAAAGCTTCTAAGGTTCTGAACAGAAAGTAGCCAAATGGTGAGACTGCAAGGCAGGGCAGGGAATGGAGCAAAAGGCTCTGAATTTGCTAAAAACTACTGAGCTGTACAATAATGAAAGAGTGATGTTTATAGTATGTAGCTATATCTTAATAAAGCTTATGAAGGGGAAAGGCAGGGGCAGTGAGGGACTCCAGGTGATGGGACCAGATGTGGTCACTGATGAGTCGCGTGTTATCCCCTACATCCCTCATCAAGTCTTTATAATACCCACACACTCATTTAATTTGACAAATAAATAATTAACCCTCTAGTACAGGGCTTCCCAGGTGGTACAGCAGTAAAGAATTTGCCTGCTAATGCAGGAGACTCCGGAGACATGTGCTTGATCCCTGTGTTGAGATCTCCTGGAGAAGGAAATGGCAACCCACTCTAGTATTCTTGCCTGGAAAATTCCATAGACAGAGGAGACTGGCAGGTTTTATAGTCCATGGGGTTGCAAAGAGTTGGACACAACTGAGTACACACAAACGCACAAGCCAGGGACCAGGGTAAGGAGGAAGGCCTGGGGGCTGGGAAAAGTGATGTGAGATTGTGGGTAAGAGCCTTGGGTCCCAGAGGAGGCCTGTTCTCTGTAAACTGAAGTGGTCAGATGGCCCTAAAGCTTCTGACCCTGCGAAAGGTGGACCATTTTCTTTGATGAAGTTTCAGGACAAGTGGCAGGCTTCTCTCTGCAAACACCAAATGATTCTTGGCTTCAGGGTCAAACTTCTCAGTCAGTGAAGATCAAAATCTAGAGAAGGCCTGGCCATGGCCCCTATACATTACAGGTTCTAGGACAGCCCTGGTCTCATGTCATTTTATTCTTTTCAAGAAAAATGACTTATTCAATGAACTTAAGACCTTTCATAAAATAAATGCATATAAGTAAGTATCCATCAACAGATGAATGGATGAAGAAGATGTGGTGTGTGTATGTATATATATATACATATATATATGTATATATATAATGGAATATTACTCAGTCATCTGCTACTCTCAGCTGCTGAGGTCAGGGGGGCGGCCGAGAGGAGATACTCAGCGTCCGAGGTCAGGGGCGGCAACGAGAGGAATCACCCCATGTCTGAGGTCAGGGGCAGCAACGAGAGGAGTTACCCTGCGTCCGAAGTCAGGAGCGGCGGCCGGGAGGAGATACCCCACGCCCCAAGCCCGAGGCCAGGGGCGGTGGCCGGGAGACCAACCCCACGTCCAAGAAGCTGTGGCTGCGCGGGCGCAGGAGGGCCTAGAGGAGCTATCCCACGTTGAAAGTCAGGAAGGGCGGCAGTGAGGAGATACCCTCGTCCAAGGTAAGGTGCAATGGCTGCGCTTTGCTGGAGCAGCCGTGAAGAGACACCCCACGCCCAAGGTAAGAGAAACCCAAGTAAGACGGTAGGTGTTGCAAGAGGGTATCAGAGGGCAAACACACTGAAACCATACTCACAGAAAACTAGTCAATCTAATCACACTAGGACCACACCCTTGTCTAACTCAATGAAACTAAGCCATGCCCGTGGGGCAACCCAAGATGGGCAGGTCATGGTGGAGAGATCTGACAGAATGTGGTCCACTGGAGAAGCGAATGGCAAACCACTTCAGTATTCTTGCCTTAAGAACCCCATGAACAGTATGAAAAGGCAAAATGATAGGATACTGAAAGAGAAACTCCCCAGGTCAGTAGGTGCCCAGTATGCTACTGGATATCAGTGGAAAAATAACTCCAGGAAGAATGAAGGGATGGAGCCAAAGCAAAAAGAATACCCAGCTGTGGATGTGACTGGTGATAGAAGCAAGGTCCAGTGCTGTAAAGAGCAATATTGCATAGGAACCTGGAATGTCAGGTCCATGAATCAAGGCAAACTGGAAGTGGTCAAACAAGAGATGGCAAGAGTGAATGTAGACATTCTAGGAATCAGCGAACTGAAATGGACTGGAATGGGTGAATTTAACTCAGATGACCATTGTATCTACTACTGTGGGCAGGAATCCCTCAGAAGAAATGGAGTGGCCATCATGGTCAACAAAAGAGTCCAAAATGCAGTACTTGGATGCAATCTCAAAAACGACAGAATGATCTCTGTTCGTTTCCAAGGGAAACCATTCAGTATCACAGTAATCCAAGTCTATGCCCCAACCAGTAACTCTGAAGAAGCTGAAGTGAACGGTTCTATGAAGACCTACAAGACCTTTTAGAACTAACACCCAAAAAAGATGTCCTTTTCATTATAGGGGACTGGAATGCAAAAGTAGGAAGTCAAGAAACACCTGGAGTAACAGGCAAATTTGGCCTTGGAGTATAGAATGAAGCAGGGCAAAGACTAATAGAGTTTTGCCAAGAAAATGCACTGGTCATAACAAACACCCTCTTCCAACAACATAAGAGAAGACTCTATGCATGGACATCACCAGATGGTCAATACCGAAATCAGATTGATTATATTCTTTGCAGCCAAAGATGGAGAAGCTCTATACAGTCAGCAAAAACAAGACCAGGAGCTGACTGTGGCTCAGCCCATGAACT
Source organism: Bubalus kerabau (assembly GCF_029407905.1). NCBI lineage: Eukaryota > Metazoa > Chordata > Mammalia > Artiodactyla > Bovidae > Bubalus > Bubalus kerabau. Next base: position 97,388,262 of record NC_073629.1, on the reverse strand, counting down.
CCTTATTGCCAAATTCAGACTTAAATCGAAGAAAGTAGGGGAAACCACTAGACCATTCGGGTATGACCTAAATCAAATCCCTTATGATTATACAGTGGAAGTGAGAAATAGATTTAAGGGCCTAGATCTGACAGATAGAGTGCCTGATGAACTACGGAATGAGGTTCGTGACATTGTACAGGAGACAGGGATCAAGACCATTCCCATGGAAAAGAAATGCAAAAAAGCAAAATGGCTGTCTGGGGAGGCCTTACAAATAGCTGTGAAAAGAAGAGAAGTGAAAAGCAAAGGAGAAAAGGAAAGATATAAACATCTGAATGCAGAGTTCCAAAGAATAGCAAGAAGAGATAAGAAAGCCTTCTTCAGCAATCAATGCAAAGAAATAGAGGAAAACAACAGAATGAGAAAGACTAGGGATCTCTTCAAGAAAATCAGAGATACCAAAGGAACATTTCATGCAAAGATGGGCTCGATAAAGGACAGAAATGGTATGGACCTAACAGAAGCAGAAGATGTTAAGAAGAGATGGCAAGAATACACAGAAGAACTGTACAAAAAAGATCTTCACGACCCAGATAATCACGATGGTGTGATCACTGACCTAGAGCCAGACATCCTGGAATGTGAATTCAAGTGGGCCATAGAAAGCATCACTACAAACAAAGCTAGTGGAGGTGATGGAATTCCAGTGGAGCTATTCCAAATCCTGAAAGATGATGCTGTGAAAGTGCTGCACTCAATATGCCAGCAAATTTGGAAAACTCAGCAGTGGCCACAGGACTGGAAAAGGTCAGTTTTCATTCCAATCTCAAAGAAAGGCAATGCCAAAGAATGCTCAAACTATCGCACAATTGTACTCATCTCACACACTAGTAAAGTAATGCTCAAAATCCTCCAGCCAGGCTTCAGCAATATGTGAACCATGAACTTCCTGATGTTCAAGCTGGTTTTAGAAAAGGCAGAGGAACCAGAGATCAAATTGCCAACATCTGCTGGATCATCGAAAAAGCAAGAGAATTCCAGAAAAACATCTATTTCTGCTTTATTGACTATACCAAAGGCTTTGCCTGTGTGGATCACAATAAACTGTGGAAAATTCTGAAAGAGATGGGAATACCAGACCACCTGACCTGCCTCTTGAGAAATCTGTATGCAGGTCAGGAAGCAACAATTAGAACTGGACATGAAATAACAGACTGGTTCCAAATAGGAAAAGGAGTTCGTCAAGGCTGTATATTGTCACCCTGTTTAACTTATATGCAGAGTACCTCATGAGAAATGCCGGAATGGAAGAAACACAAGCTGGAATCAAGATTGCAGGGAGAAATATCAATAACCTCAGATATGCAGATGACACCACCCTTATGGCAGAAAGTGAAGAGGAACTCAAAAGCCTCTTGATGAAAGTGAAAGTGGAGAGTGAAAAAGTTGGCTTAAAGCTCAACATTCAGAAAACGAAGATCATGGCATCTGGTCCCATCACTTCATGGGAAATAGATGGGGAAACAGTGGAAACAGTGTCAGACTTTATTTTTTTGGGCTCCAAAATCACTACAGATGGTGACTGCAGCCATGAAATTAAAAGACGCTTACTCCTTGGAAGGAAAGCTATGACCACCCTAGATAGCATATTCAAAAGCAGAGACATTACTTTGCCAACAAAGGTTCGTCTAGTCAAGGCTATGGTTTTTCCAGTGGTCATGTATGGATGTGAGAGTTGGACTGTGAAGAAGGCTGAGCACCGAAGAATTGAAGCTTTTGAACTGTGGTGTTGGAGAAGACTCTTGAGAGTCCCTTGGACTGCAAGGAGATCCAACCAGTCCATTCTGAAGGAGATCAGCCCTGGGATTTCTTTGGAAGGAATGATGCTAAAGCAGAAACTCCAGTACTTTGGCCACCTCATGCGAAGAGTTGACTCATTGGAAAAGACTCTGATGCTGAGAGGGATTGGGGGCAAGAGGAGAAGGGGACGACAGAGGATGAGATGGCTGGATGGCATCACTGACTCGATGGATGTGAGTCTCAGTGAACTCCGGGAGTTTGTGATGGACAGGGAGGCCTGGTGTGCTGCAATTCATGGGGTCACAAAGAGTCGGACACGACTGAGCAGCTGATCTGATCTGATCTGATCTACTCAGTCATAAGGAAAGAATGAAATAATGCAGCAACATGGATGGACCTAGAGATTATCATACTAAGTGAAGTAGGTAAGAAAGAGAACAACAAATATCATATGATATCACTTATATATGGAATCTAAAGTATAATACAAATGAACATATCCATCAAACATATCCACCAGACAGAGAACAGACCTGTGGTTTCCTGGGGTGTGTGTGGAGGATTGGGAGTTTGGAATTGACAGAAACAAACTATCAAATATAGGATGGCTAAACAACAAGGTCCTACTGTATAACACAGGGAATTTCCTCCAACATCTTCTGATAAATCATAATGGAAAGGAATGTGAAGAAAGAATACATATTTATATATAACCGAATCATTTTGCTATATAGCAGAAATTAATACAACATTGTAAATCAGTTATACTTCAATAAAATTAATTTTAAAAATGAAAAAAAATTAAATTGAGCCTCATTTTCTCTGTCCTTGATCAGCCTTAAATACTTGTATTTGTTTGTTATCTCTCCCCATTAGAATGTAAGGTTCATGAGAGGAACTATGCTTGTCGTATTCAAAGGTGAATATCCAGTGCCTAAAACAGTACCTGGCATAGAGTAGGTGCTCAATAAATTTACTGAATGACCAAATCTGTAAAATTGAGAGAGTAAGGGTTTTCCCGGTGGCCCAGACGGTACAGCATATGCCTGCAACGTGGGAGACCCATGTTCAATCCCTGGATCTGGAAGATCCCCTCTGGAGAAGGGAATGGGTACCCACTCCAATATTCTTGCCTGGAGAATTCCATGGACAGAGGAGCCTGGTGGGCTACAGTCCATGGGGTTGCAAAGAGTTGGATATGACTGAGTGACTAAAACATATACAATACCTCCCTCACAAGATGGTTTAAAAAGATCGTCATATTGAGTGAAGTAAGTCAGACTGTGTGCGTGTGCTCAATTGTTTCAGTCATGTCTGACTCTTTGCCCACCAGACTCCTCTGTCCATGTGATTTTACAGTCAAGATTATTGGAGTTGGTGTCCCCCTTCAGAGCATTGTGCCAACCCAGGGATCAAACCCGCATCTTCAGCATCTGCTGCATTGTAGGCAGATACTTTAGCTCTGAGCCACCAGAGAAGCCCCAAGTCAGACAGAGAAAGACAAATATCATATGATATCACTTATATGTTGAGTCTTAAAAAATGGTACAAATTTACTTATTTACAAAACAGAAACAGGTTCACAGAGGTAGATAATAAACTTATGGTTACAAAGTGGAAAAGGAGGAGAGGGAGAAATCGGGAGATTGAGATTGACATATATGCATTACTATATATAAAATAGACAATTAATAAGAACCTGCTACATAGTACAGGGGACTCTACTCAATACTCTGTATTGACCTATATGGGAAAAGAACCTTAAAAATATAGGTATTTATACTTATATGTCATATATATATGTATAACCCTAAAAAAGTATAGGTATATATAATTATATGTCATATATATCTATATATATATCTATATATCTATATATATATATATAAAGCCATACAGCAGAAACGAACATAATATTGTAAACCAAAATACTCCAATAGAAGTTAATTTTAAAAGATGGTTTAAAGACTGAATAACGTGTAGAAATAAATGCTTAGTGTAAAGTAGGTACTCAATAGATATGCCTCTCAATAATGATATTGTGATACACTTGAACTCAAGATTAATATCTGTTCGACTTGCTTTTCCTACTCATCTCAAGCATACATTAGAACAAGTGTTTTGCTTCTCAATGACCTGGATCTTCATCTGTAAAATCAGGATTTAAAAATCCTACCTTGCAAGACTTCAGAGATTAGATGAGATAGGATGGAAAGCACCTATTGTATTAGGTTCTCTTCTACTCTCATTTGTCATAAAGATCAAATGGGATAGTTGATAGGAAATGTGCTTTATAAACTGTGAGGAGCTATTTTACTGTAGGTTTGATTTGTTCAAGCTGAGATCTGTAGACAGACAGATGAAGTCAGATTCATTAGATTCTGGCTGTCAAATAAAATATGTTTTAAAATATAAATTTTGGACTCTTCAGAATCAAACAGGATTCTTGCTGCCAGCAGACAGCACAAGGCTCTGCCCAAAGCCATTAACACCACAAAATCCATGCTTGGCAAAGCTAGTCCTCATATTGGCAGATAGGCTTTCCATTAACAGATGGGAATCTGGCTCTTGGAGCACTTTGGGACAGGACTCAGAGGTACTCTGGATAAAGCACTTGTATGCCCAGTAATCCACTGGTCATCAGGTCCTTATTTCCTGCACCTGTTCATCTAGGTGGCTACAGTTCCTCAAGCTGGAGGGAAGCTGAATTCCCCATGGCTGCATGTGTGATGTTTAACACTTTCTCCTCTGAATAGACTTCTACTTAGTTAAGAGAACCAGATGATTAGTTAGTTTGTCCTACAAATGCATGTGGATTTCAGTGATGAGAAATGGTGCACAGACTGTGCCTATTCTGAATTACAAAACCTGATTATCAGCAAAGGCACACTTTGTGAGCTTCTGTTTCTATTGCAAAGTGCCAGTCTCCACTGGGTCCTATTTCTACAATTATTTAACATTTATTGAGCACCAATAATGTGCCGGGATCACTCTCTCTCTAATCGTGTCACTAATGATCCATCAGACTTCTCTGGGTGATGAGAAGAAAGAGGAGCAAGTTAATTATCAGTGTGGCATTCAATCTGAATCAGTTAAATTGCCCGAATTATTGAAGTTTAGCTACTCAAGTAAAATGGTGACTAAATCTACAATGAAAACAAAAACAACTATCTTATTTCTAGGAGGAGTAGGGAAGAGTTAGAAGGAAAACATAAACTGTTCTGGTTGTTAAAAAGGAAGTGAAAGATGTCTAAAATAGGACATAATCAGACGGAGTCTGGAATACATAACTTCTAAACTTTTGTTCATGATGTTCCTAAATTTTAAACACATTATTTTTACTTCAGTTCTGCCTGTTAAAATTTGTATATTAAGATCAAATTCAAATGCCAACTCCACCAAGTAATCTAAGGTGACCTTGGTATCTTCCTAGATATCTCCTATGTTTATCTTCAAAAATCTACTTATTGTCCACATCCTGTCAGCTATTCCTCTTAAAAACCTTTCACTTCTTATATTTTAAGAGGAAAGACTATTTCAGTCAACATAATATCTTTGTCCCACATCCTTTCCAAGGAAAAGGGGCTCAGCTCAATGTCTTGGCTCAAGCTGGGTTCTACAGAGGCTGCCCAGGCAGCAAAGTAGTGAGGCTGATCCTTAGTTGTGAACCTAAGTCAAAGAAAAACTGTGTAAGACCAGAACAAGGTGGCGTTAAGAAGCAGGGAACTAACTAAAGGTCAGTGCTTAGATCTGAAAGGAAGTATCTGCTCTGGTGATCAGAACTTGTTCAGGCAAATGTGTTCAGGAACACAAGCCTGGAGATATGCCCTTGGGCTGGTAGAGGGAGCCTTTATTGAGCTACCAGCCATGGAGCCAGAGGGCAGGAGAGGTTAAGGTCTCTGAGCCAGTCTCGACATCTCTAGCATACATCACAATGTCTGGCACATATTTTGTCTTCAGTATTATTATTTTTTTTTAATGAATAGTGCCACAAAATTTGCCAGCCCCTAAGGTTAGGAATTTTCTGGAAAAATATAATCATCATCATCCAGGACCAGAGAATCAAGCATCTTTTACAAAGGACTAACTTGAGCAAATTCAGCAAATTTGCTCTTGTGTGATTTTTCTCCTTGAATTTAAATCTTGTATTTAGAATTGGTAATGGCTGAGAGATAACCCCTCTGAACCACTTAAGGCAGAGCATATTGTTACTGCTGGCCTTTATCTGTATAATCAAATAATAAAGTCAAACTGGCAACCAAAGGCGAGCTCCCAAGCTAACTCTAAAATACTTCCAATGTTATTTGTTCAGTAAGCTGCAGAACATTAAATTTCTATATTAAGTAAATTATAAGGAAGAGTGCACTTTGCAAAATTAAAAAGTTCTTGGTTACTTTATCTATTATTCCACTGGGAAAGTTTCCAGAATATGCCTTGTACAATTAGATAACTTTTTGCATGGATGGTGGGTAGTGAGGAAAGGGTTCTGAGGCTCAGCACATACAGTGCCAGGATTCATCTGTAATTCCATAGCTCATTTCTGGGCCCTGAGGCAGAAATCTTTAATGACAAGCACCCAGCTCAGAAATGTATTCATAACTCTAACCTTCTGCCTCACATTAGGAATATTGTGAAATCAAGAGATTAAACATGTGAGACAGACCTGGAAGGGTTAGTTTGAAATCATTTGGCCCTAAGATTTCCACACTGGGCCTGGAGGGCCTTAAAAGTTTCCCAGAGAATTTTAAGGTTCACAATGCTTCAGAACTCCTGTTGATCTGTTTTACAAGCTGGAATTCTCTATAAAATTCCTATTGGAGAAAGAGTTCTCTAACAAAAAGCAGCCTTGAAAAGCAATAATCTATACAGATATAGAGCAAAGGGCACTATTATTGGCACAAGTCTGACATGATTCCTTATTTATATATCTTCACTCCTTCACTTAGTATGGAATCTCAGGCAAGCCACCAAAGAGTTGTTTCATCTATAACATGGTGACAGTATTATAGTAGATACTGGCGAGATATTGACCAATGCTATTTATTCTGTGAAAGAGTTCATATTTCAATACACCTTGCAGGTAGGTTGTTCCACATGACAGTGTGGATGGAAATTCCAAGGGATAAGAGTACAGATGGGAAATAATGTATGCCACTTCCAGCCTTAGACTTAAAATCTCCCATGTGTTTATGTTTCTTTTTCCTTTATACAAAGACCTGGAAGGCAATGGGTTAAGGGAACCTTCATTGAAGTACAAGCCATGGAAACAGAGGGCAGGGTAAATTAAGGGCCCGGAGCCAGTCTGGATATTTCTATTAATCCATCACAACATCTGGCACATATTTGGGCTGTGCCAATGGGGGCTACAGTCCATGTGGTCACAGAGAGTCAGACACAATTAAGCAACTAACACAATGGGTTGAGGAGGACGATATCCTAAAATTGAAGGATCTTGAATCCCAGAGTGATCCCTTGAAAAAGAACCATGCATTGGAACTTTCTGACTCAAATCACCTTGTGATGTTTGTTAGAACTAATCCTTTATTGTGTTAAGCTACTGGAATGTGAGGTTAGTATTAATATGCTGACTACCTGTCCTCAAAATTTGGAGCAAGTTTACATAAAATATAAGCAGAATAATGCATGTCATATAAAAGTTATTCAACAAATCTTAACTGAAACTTTATTAGAAAAGATAAAACTGATTTAAATCTCAGAGAAATTAGGGGCAGAGATAGGATTGGAAACTAAGCTAATAGCCTTCCTACTAACACTCAATCTGCATTCCTTGACTTCGGACAAGTCCATCTCCTTGACTTTGGACAAGTTCTTCCATCCATTACATAGACAGTTTGTTCATGCATTAATTCAACAAATATTGAGCATCTACTAGTGCCATGTAGTCCTATTCTAGATCCTGAGTGTACAATTTGACCAAGATGAAGAAGGTACTGCTTACATGAAGTTTATATTCAAGTGAGGGGAAACAATAAACAAAAAAATAAAACATATATTAAGAAAACATGACAGTAATAAGTATCATACAATAAATTAAAACAAAATGCTATAATGACACATAATGGGTAGCTACTTTTGAGTGGGTGGTCAGAAAAGACTTCAGTGAGAAAGTAACATTTAAGTGGAAACCAGGATAACAAGAATGAGTCTTGCTTCCAGGGAGAAGTGTTTTCTGGATGGAAATGCAGCAAAGGCAAAGTCCTAAGGCATTAAAGATTTTAGCTGGCCGACCCTTACTAAAAGACTTCAGTTTTTTTCACTGAGGCACAAGCTCACTCTCAGTGGTTCTGAAGACAGAAAGGAATTTGAAAATTTGCTGCTTCAATTTCCTTTACCTACTGCCCTCAGTAAGGTTGAACTTCGGAGTCTCAATTTACTAACTTAAAAAAGTTACTTAACTAACAATGCTGAGTTTCTTCATCTGTAATATGGAGATAATACACACACTCCATACAGGATTATTGTGAGATAATACATGTGGCATGCCTGGGACACTGCCTGCCTTTAGCAATGGTCAATAGCTGAGAGAGGAAGAGGAGATGTCTCCAAGGTTATAGAGGTGATGCAGTATGCAGTTGCATGGAAGCAAAACTCATTTAGATCAGAAAAAGCATGTCATCTAGAAATTGTTTTCCAGCTTGGCCAAGGACTCCTTTATATTAATAGTTTTTTTTTTATCTAGAATAAACAATGTATTAGCAAGAATTTGTTGAGAACACTGACATTTATTTTCAATCATGTTACTGAGCCCATCCTTCTATATGACCCTGTGTGTAACCTGAAAGTGAAAGTGAAGTCGCTCAGTCGTGTCGGACTCTTTGCGACCCCATGGACTATAGCCTATCAGGCTCCTCCATCCATGGGATTTTCCAGGCAAGAGTGCTGGAGTGGATTGCCATTTCCTTCTCCAGGGGATCTTCCCGACCTAGGAATCGAACCCAGGTCTCCCGCATAGTAGGCAGACGCTTTACCATCTGAGCCACCGGGGAAGCCCTAGTGAGTCCTTATATCAGTATCTGATTATTTAGGTATTTTTAGTCTCCCCGCCATGTTCAGTCTGGAAATCTTTCCAGACAAGGAACAGAATTCAGAGAAGAAGGGATTGTTGCCTTCAGAGAGACCATCTCATCTCTCCTTTAGCCAGTTCTCTGTTCTTGCATTCTTGGGTCCCCATTAGATCCACCCAATACCCTCTCAACACATGAGGTCGATGAGGTACATACCATTACCTCTGTGTGACAGATGAAAAAAATACAACAGGATGGGCAGAGTGGGGACTACAACTCGGGTCTTTTGACTCTATGTTACTTCTTGATCTAAAATATTTTAAAGGAATGACCCAATGTTTTCTTAAAATATTCTCCATTTATTTAGGTTTCCCAAACATGCATCAGGATCTAAATGGTACAACATTTAAGCTATTGTTAAACTGTTTTGACCTCCTGCCTTCACCCCATAGTCAGCAGTAAGTGCTTCCCTTATCTACATTTCCAGAAGTTCAGAACTGCTGCATATAAGTATTAATATAACAATTCTGATCATACTCTGTTGGAAGTATCTGTTTTTGTACCAGTCTCCTCACCAGACCAGGAGTCCATTGTTGTATTCAGAATCTCCTATGTTCAGCACATAGAAAGTGCTGAATTGTGAGATTTTTAACAAGCTGTTTGTTCCTCTCGACTTTGTTCTTCTCCCCTCTCATCACTCTTTGCTAATTAACTCCTCCTATCCATGTTTGAGATCTAAGTTCATATGTTTACCTTCTAATGCAACACATTCCTCCCTTTAAGACCGGACATGTCTCCTTACATATGTTTATGACACTGTGTATCTCTCTTTTTTTTAATAACACTTTAACAGAATTTATAATCCTAAATTTATTTGCATAATTTTTGGATAAATTTTTGTGTCCTTTCTGGACTGTGAGCTCATTATAAGGACAGTGTTATGGGCTGAATTATGTACCTCCAAAATTCCAAAAATGAAGTCCTAAGCCCCAGTACCTCAGAATATTACTGTATTTGGAGGTATGGTCTTCAAAGAGGTAAATAGGATAAAGTAAAGTCAAACAGATGAGCCTTAATCCAATATGGCTGGTATCCTTACAAGAAGAGATGTTTAGGATGCAGACATATATATGTATGGAGGAAAGACCATGTGAAGGCAGAGAGAAGATGGCCATTTATGAACCAAAAAAGAGGCCTCAGAAGAAATCAATTTGCCAATCCCTTGGTATCAGACTTCTAGACTTCAGAAATATGAGAAAATACATTTCTATTGTTTAAGCCACCCAGTGTGTGACAGTGTTATGGCAGCCTTAGCAAACTAATACAAACAGGAACCATGTCTGTTTTTATTCACTGATATATCCCCAGTATATGTCACTGTGCTTGGCACATGGCAGTCCTTCAATGATTATTTGTTAATATACGACTGAAATGTTTGTTTAATTGAATTTACTGAAAAGGGTCAGGCAGTTGTTTTTGTCTGTCTGATTGTTTTGTTCAGGACTACTGAAAAGTATCACAAACACCTGAACTTTATAGCAAACAAGTGTGTGAAGCGGACAGTAGCGTCAGGAAATGACCTAAGTCAATTCAACTTAGAACCCAGGTTCTGGCAACTTCAGCTTTCAGCGAAAGTCTAATCCTGGTCTTTTCAACTTCATAAGATACCTTCCAGAGCAGAATAACCTACTAACCTAAAACCACTTTTATAAATTCTAGCTTTTCCATTTATAGTAGAAAATGATAAGATATAGGGAATGTGCTAATTTATAAGATCAAAGCCATGGATTTAATATTATGTAATAATTAAGCTGACCCTTCTAAAGCCAATCTATAGAAAGTCACATCCCAGTTATTTCATGTGGGCATGAGATCAGTGAGGTCCTGGTCTCTGCCCACATCCAAATCCTCTGAATCTCAGTTGAGCTCTAGTGGAGAAAGGTCTCAGACCCTGTGTTGCCTTTTGATACTATCTACAACTGTTCCCTCTTATACAGAGAAGTCATGAGCAATGGATAGGAAAGATATTGGCTTGTAAATCTGTAAACTTTGGTTCCAGTCCCAGTTTCTGTCACTAACTTGCTATGGGATTCTAGCCAAGTTATATCTTCTATCTGAACCTCAATCTTCTCATTTGTGAAATGAGGTGTTTATACCCAATAGCCTCTAAGATATCTTATATCTCTTGACATCTTATGCTGTCATGAATCATACCCACATTCCTAAGTCGAGCATCAGAGTTTCAACAAAAAGCTTCTCTTCCCTGTACTCTTTTTAAATCCCTAACTCCCTCTCCCCTAAATCTCCCCTGTACTTGCTGCCTGCATATCTTTGCATGAAATGTAGTTTCCCTAATTATCCATCCACTGATACACTACTTTTCTTTTAAGATCGAGCTTAAACCATACCCATTCCAAGAAGTCTCCTTGCCTTCCCCATTTTTATCCCCACAGCATGTTTTCTTGAACCCCTGCTAAGAGGTCAGTTCACTTAGTTGGGGAACAGTTTGTTTCCATGTCTAACTCCCCAGAGTATAGAACTAATACAATGCCTGACACACTGAAGACACTTCATCAAACTGCTAATTTAACTGAATACTTCTCTATCTTAAAAGTATTTGTCCGTACGAATTTATGCATTTTCTTTGCAAAAAGGAAGCAATAGAAAGAGCCTTAGGGAAGAAGAGAAACAGCCTCAGCTGTGGCTGTCCCAGTGGTGACAACATGACCTGCACAGGGGCCCTGAGGCAGATAATATTAGCTCCAGGCATTTTTAAAGACCTTCCTTCTAGTCTGCCAGGAGGCACAATAGCCAAAGGTCTGGTAGCCACAGGTCTGACAGTAGTGGCCAGAGTCAGGAACAACCAGACTCTGGAGACACGGGCTTGATCTAGGACTGCTGGCAGTGACACCCATACCACTGAAGCAGAAGAAAAATGAAGGTAGATAAAATAGCAATAAAGAGCAATTATTATTGAATGCCTGCCTCGCATCAATAAAAAGCTGAGCATTTTAGATATGTTATTCCCGGTCCTTTTATAGATGAGGCTCAGGAAGGTTAAGAAAACAGAAGTCATACAGTAGAAGTAGATGGAGCTGGGATGCAAACCCAGGAAGGGCTGGTCTTTTCTTTATAATACTGCCTCTGTCTTCAGGATCGTGTGACTCTCACACCCAACTTCATCTTCCTCCTCTCATCTAGGTGCAACATTTCTAATAGGTTTGCAAATGAGTTTAAGGGTTATCTCTTTGTAGAATGTTTTCACTTCAATCATAGTCTAGTAAAGAAAGAAAAGTTTTTAAGACCCAAAGAACTTAATCTTTTGTGCTGCAAGAAGTGGCACAGGGGTGTAACACAAAGAACAATTTCCTCTGACCCATGAGATCTGAGTTCTAGTCCCAACTCTGAGGTTAATTTGCTGTGTTCCCATCAGCAATTCATTTTCCCTGTAAGAGTCTCAGGTTCTTCATCAAAAAATGAGGACACAGGACTATGTGATCTTTAAGAGCTCTTCTATCTCTGGCATATTAGGGCATTTAATCAAACAGGCTTTTGAATTCCTGAACAGGAATGAGGGTTTCCCAGGTGGATCAGTGGTAAAGAATCTGCCTGCAGTGCAGGTGGACGCCGGAGACATGGGTTCAATCCCTGAGTCAGGAAGATCCCTTGGAGGGGGGCATGGCAACCCACTCCAGTATTCTTGCCTGGAGAATCCCATGGACAGAGGAGCCTGGCAGGCTACAGTCCATAGGATTGCAGAGAGTTGGATATAACTCAAGCAACTGAGCACAAACAGGAATAAAGTTGCTAAATATGACCTTGTTTCTATAACATTGGGAGTGACTTCCACGAAGAGAGAGCAGAAGGCAACAAATGGGTAATTACAATGAGATAATTAATAAGCATACAATTCTCACTCACTCTGTGCCATGTTTCTTTCAAAGCACAAGGAGAACTCCATCATAAGAAAGGATGGATGAGTAAAAGATCCAGTGATCAATAAGCAGTCCTTATCTCACTCAGTCTTTAAAGAGCATTTGACACAGCTGATCATTTCTGTCTTTGTTGAAAACTGTTTTCACTTGGCTTCATGTCATCATACTTCCCAGCTTTCCTCCCAGATCACTGGTCACTTTCTCAGTTCTATCTGCTGGTTCCTCTTTCTCTTTCAGACTTCTAATGCTGAAAAAGCCTAGAGTTCTTCTCTCATCCCTCTCCTGTTCTCTATCCACACTTGTTCCCTAGGTGATTTCATCCATTCACTTTAAGTATGATCTCTATGTTAATGATTCCCTAATTATATTCTAAGCCCCAACTTTCCCTCTATGCTCTAGATACTTAATCCTACATTTTGCTTTGGATATCTAACAGGTATCCCAAATTTATCATGTATAAAGTTGATCCCCACCTTCTACCTCTATTTTTCCTCAGTATTATTATTAGTAATGGAACTACCACTTACCAAAATGCTTACAAAGCCAAAACTAAGGTTATCATCTTTGGCTATTCTCTTTCCTTCACCCATTGCACTTATTTATTTTTACACATTTAAAATTAATTTTATTGGAGTATAGTTGCTTTACAATGCTGTGTTTCTCTCTACAGCAAAAAACAAAATGAATCAGATATATATATACACACACACACACACACACACACACTCACACACACGCATATATCCCCTCCCTTTTGGACTTCCTTCCAATTCAGGCACCATCATGGATTAAGCAGAGTTCCTGCAGTGTTCATAGCAGCACTAGTTACAACAGTACAACAGCCAGGACACTGAAGCAACCTAAATGCCCATCAATAGAAGAATCGATAAAGAATATGTGATACATAAATACAATGGAATATTACTTTTTGAATGGAACACACTTTCCACAGATCTTTACAGGTTGTCCTCCTCATTTTAATTCAGTTCTCCATGAAAAGTTCACCTCTTCATAAAGCCAAAAAAAAAAAAAAAAAAAAAAAAACGAGCATGTCATTTTCAAAATGAAACAGGTATCAATTGGTGACTAACTCACCTCCCCAGAGAGTTCAACATGAGAGATAGTCCTCTCCTGGTCACCCTCCCCTCAAAAAGCATGTCCTTTTAGGGGAAAGTTCTCACTACAATGAAGAAATAGGGTCACCTAAGAACATGTTTCTCTGGGTGTTAAAAACTGATGGTTGTATCCTCTCAAATTCCTGTGTTGAAATCCTAACTCCCAATGTAATTGTATTATGATGTGGGGTCTTTGGGAGGTGATGAGGTCATTAGGGTACAGCCCTCATGAATGATATTAGGGCTGTTTTAAAAGAGACTTCAGAATTCTTCCTCCCTCTTTTCACTATCTGAGGACACAGTAAGAAGAGAGCAGTCTATTAATTAGGAAGTGATCTCTCACTAGACTCCAAATCTACCAGTACCTTGGTCTTAGACTTTCCATCCTTCATAACTATAAGAAATAAATGTGGTTTCTTCTTTGTTTGTTTAAGCCACCTAGTCTATGCTTATAGAAGCCAAAATTTTGTTATAGTAGCCCAAATGACTAAAGTACTAGGTACACTTCTTAAATCTTTGGAAGTATAAAATACTTGTCTCATTTTATAAAAGAGCACATAAGGACAAATATTATGAGTCAACTGCAAGAATTCTTCCAAAGTGCTCCCTCTGAAATCAGGGTGCTAGGGGGGCATAGAGGGAACCCATTTTATATCAATGTATTTCATAAAACTAAGACCTTCCTATTGTTTCCTTCAAATTTCTCCCTTACTTGCCATGAGTTTCTTTCCTAAAGAGCAGAAAATTTGCTTCCTAACTACTGTATCAAATGGATATTCTGACAAATCATGGACACAACAGACATCTATACACACCTCCAAATGTTCCAAGGTACCATTAATCCAATAAACTAGATGCCCAGAAAACAACTGAGTGATTAGCTGGGTTGATTTGTAGACGTGTTTTCTAAGGCATATGAGTGTTATTTTCAGGCAAGCAAATGTCTTTCCTATCACCTTACATTTTTCAAATACTCCCCCTTCACTAACTCAAACTGTTTAAAAATAAGATGCTATCAGCACAACAACAAATGCCAAGAATTCCATTTATGGCTTTATTTCCATTTGCATGGCAAATGGAAATTCTGAGCAAAGTGACCTTGGTCATAAAAAGTAAGGAGGCAGCACTAGGATTGATGGACCCCTATTAGTACTGCATTCTGACAGGCAAGAAAGAAGTGTGTTGATCCTGAAGGTTTGTTGAGACATGATTCTGAATGTGGGCCAAGAGGGGGATACCTTCCTAGGAAGAGTAATTTCCATCTAAACAATGGGAAGTTTGTTGATACCAGACAGCAACCTAAAGAAAATAACTATTTTCTGACAAGGTCCTTTAAACTCAGACCTTGAAAATGAACTTCATCTGATTGACCTCAAAGCCATAAGCCCAGTAGACTTTCACCTCAAGTTCAGTAATAAATGTTGTAGAGGCTGCTGGCAGGGCACATGTCCAGGTCACCATGACTAAGTCCAAGAACCAAGTTACAAAATGTGGAGATGTCACCTTCGTCCTAAAGGGCAAAATGGGCCATAAAGCAACTTGGGAGCTAAGAGTTAAGGTTAGGCCCAGAAAAAAGTGGTTAAAACAGGAGACAAGCTGCCCTTTGTGAACTCTCAGGATGTTTCTCCCCCTCATGCCTTTCTGTGCGCCCCCCGCCCCCCTCCCCATCAAATGCTAAGACTTGCCCTCACCTAGGTCTCAGGTGATAGTCAACAGCTTCACATGGAGACTGCTCCTTAACTGCAAGCCATGGATAGTAACTTGTCAGGACCCTATTTTCCTATTTACTGCAGGTAGTGAAGATACAGCCCAGACCTAGGCCTAGGCCCTGTAACTGGGAGAACCAGACCGAGTATAAGTATCAGGAGTCCCATCTTAAAAGTGGGATTGTAGAGGGGCCTGGAACAGACCCTGTTGTCCTAAACATATTCCGTGAGAAATAGCATATATAGCAGGAAAATACAGGTATTAGATTCAGAATATTCCATCTTTATTAGGTATTTTTTACATGCCACACTTTGTGAGTTTACCCTCTCAGTTACCCTCTAAGGTAGACACTATAATCCTCACTGGACTAATGAAGAAGTGAAGCCTTACAAAGGTAAGGGATTTGCCCCAATTCTCACAGAGCCAACAGATGGCTAACCACTTCAAGTCTCACTGCTCTCAGTAAATGGAGATAATAACTTCTTTAGAGTGTTGTCAGGAATGATGAGAAATAGTGCTTGGCACACAGTAGAAATCCTGTTTATCTGTGCAAACAGTATCTTGGTACTAGCTCCATCTCAATTGTACAGAACCATACTTAATTGCATTCCTTCCAACTTGGGAAGCTTAATCCACTTCATTCCTTGCTCAAATTAGGCACATCCTATAGATTCAATGTCCATTTTTTCAGACTCATCTTTCTTTACAATCTTCCCTACTCTTCATCATCTACTCCACCACAATCAGCACTCTACCTATTCCAAAAGTGATGACTATCCTCTGCTTGAACAGTTTTACTGACAAAGAGTCATTTTTCCTAAGAAACAATTCATATGATCTTTGGTTAGCACTATATATTTTTAAAAATAATTACTTATACATAAATGAGAATTGTCACAGAGATTTAATTACAAGGGTGGCCATTGCTTGTAATTGGAAACTTCAGTGTCTGACCATAACAAGTTTATTATATAAATTATGAAGCATCTCTATAATGGAAAAAAGTTCTTAATAATGATATAGATCAACACTTACTGAAATAGATAGATATTCATTGATCTTGTTTCATTGTAATAAATGAAACAAGCAGATTACAAAGCCTAGTATAGTTTATAGAGCTATAGCATTTCTGCAAATATTCCCCATGTTATAGTTTTATATATGTCTCTATTCATCATAAGATGAGTTGTTCCTGAGGACAAGGCCTTGTCTTATTACTTCTGTTTTCATTTCACTAGGCTTCCAGTGAGTACTTTGCATGGGTACATATGTTAAGGGCTAGAGGTTCAGATATGAACTGAAAATTCAGTCCATCAATGTCTACTTCTAGGTGCAAAAACTAACTTTGGTAAGAGGAAGTTAAGTTACACTGAATTAGATTGGAATGGGTTGGATTAAATAGTTCTCTATAATGTTGGCTACCAGGTAGGATTTTAATAGAAGGGAAAGGAAACTGAATTGGAGGCAGAAGATCAATGTATAAATAGAAACTCTGACACTTGTTACCTATGAGATTACTGGTAAGCCTTAGTTTCTTCATTTATAAAACAAAAACATTACTGTTTACCTCACAGGTCTAAGATAATGAGTAGATATAACAAAGTATAAAAAAGTTATTCATACTGTCCCTGGCATGTAATGCATGTTTAATAAATAGTTTACAAAAGGATAACAACTCAAAAATCATAGCAAATAAACAAAACACTGAAACTGAAGGCCTAGCCTGTGCCAGAAACTGGACTTGATGTTAGAGACACAGAGATTAAATCATCTTTTCAGCCAATCAGAAGTTGCTCTTTTGCTCTTCCAGGGATTGACTTGCCTTCACTGCATGCACTGAAAACACTGGGGACAAAAAGTCAGAGGCAAGGCTGACGGTTGCCTCTCCATGTGACCACAGGATTGATCAGGTGCTGGCATCACCCAGACCAACTCAAAGAGGGTAAGATAGTACTTTCCTTCCTCACCCTAGGAATGGATCATGTCTCACAGGCTCTGGCCCCCATGCTCCCCACTCCAGTTACTGTCATGTATTTCTGGTGTGCTCTGGGTGACAAATTGTTCCAGTTTGCCCAGTACTGACAGGTTTCCCAGAACATGGGACTTCCAGTGCTAAAATCGGGGCAATCCCAGGCAAATGGAGACGACCAGTCATTCTATGTGCTAACAGCTTCCCAAGAGAGCCTGACAAATGCCAGCATGCACTGTGCTTTTGAGGGGTAGATGCAGTAGAGGTTACCAAAATGACTGGCTTATATTAGCCACTTGGACTAAGCTATAAATCTCCCTTCCATCAGATGATTTTTCTCCCAAGACCAACAGCTTTTTTGGTGTCTTGATCTGGAATAATAACCACTTTTTAAGTCACTCTGAAAAGATCCTAGCAAAGTGGAAAGCTGCATAGACTCTAGAGTCAGGAGCCTTGTTTTGGAATCCAGGGTCCACTATTAATTAGTTTAAAACTTTAGAAAAGACTTAGCTTCTTTAAGACACATAGAAAAGACACATAGCTTCTTCTCTTATCTACAAAACAATTTCATAGAGATGCCAGAAGAATTAAATGAGCTAACAACCCAAAACACATAGTAGAATGTTGTTGCTGTTTTTGTTCGTAACTAAGTCATGTCCAGGAGAAGGCAATGGCACCCCACTCCAGTACTCTTGCCTGGAAAATCCCATAGATGGAGGAACCTTGTAGGCTGCAGTCCATGGGGTCGCTAAGAGTCGGACTCAACTGAGCAACTTCACTTTCACTTTTCACTTTCATGCATTGGAGGAGGAAATGGCAACCCACTCCAGTGTTCTTGCCTGGAGAATCCCAGGGATGGCAGGGCCTGGTGGGCTGCCGTCTATGGGGTTACACAAAGTTGGACACGACTGAAGCGACTTAGCAGCAGCAGCAGCAGCAAGTCATGTCCAACCCTTTGTGGCCCCATGGGCTATAGCCCATCAGGCTCCTCTGTCCATGGATTCTCCAGGCAAGAATACAGCCATGGGTTGCCGTTTCCTTCTCCAGGGGATCTTTCTGGAACAGAGATCAAACCCACATCTCCTGCATTGGCAGGTAGATTCTTTACCACTGAGTCACCAGGGAAATGGCCATTGTAGAATAGCAGAATTCAAATTAATTCTGTGTATCCAGTAAATTGCTTCTCTCTTGAAGTTGTTCATAATTTTCTGTGTTCATTACAATTATTGACGATGAAAATTATTATTATGATGACAATTAGGGAGAAAGATGGCAAATTTAATTAAAAATTCTAAGCATATGTTTCCAAGAGCACCAGACTATATTGCAGTTTTATTACAAGTTTTTAAAATGTAGAATGTAGGTGTCTGTGTGCACACAAGTGAATGAGAGAACAACTACCAACCAATATCTGAACATACTCAAGACAGTTCAGTAGCTACTTCCAATTCAGAGTAAAGGCCACCTCTCTATTACACATCAACAATTAATATAGGTCTACATAGTATGAACAAAGATATTAAGAGAAAATATAGGAAAAAACACTGGAAGCAGATGAATCCACATGTTATTGTGGTTGTATGTGGATGCTGGTTTATTCTTCTCAATAGATTTTCTCTAAAATGAATGTGTTAATTTACTTTAATGATTCTTTTATTATTATTATATTTCTTAAATATAAATTTATTTATTTTAATTGGAGGCTAATTACTTTACAATATTGTATTGGTTTTGCCATACAAAAGATTTTAATTTTCAAAGTCCCTTTAAGAACCATCTTCATTCCTTACTGATCTTCACCTAGCTCCCTATCCTTATCTACAACTCTTTCATCACAGAGCCAAACTCAGAATTAAGAAACATTTTTAAAAATTCTGTTTATATTGTAAGGTACTTTCAAATGTGTCAAATTAATTAAACTCAAAGTTATCCTCTAAAAAAGATATACTCATTCAGCATTTTATGGGAAAGGAAATAAAGTATCGAGTCCCCCTACATACACACCCACACACACACACACACATTATTCACTCCTTTTCTGTATTTCCTTGGTTGATTTTATTCAACCTCATGGTTTTAAATTTCATATTTATGTTGATGATTTTTAAAGTTTATTTCCCACTTTGGCCTCTCTCATTCCTTCTTCATTTTCCTTTATTAGCAAATGGTACTACCTACCATTCAAATGCTCAAGAGAAAAAAAAAATACAGAAAAATCCTTAACTTTTCCCTCCTGACATCCTCCCACATCTAATCTACCCAGGTCCTAACTATCTCACAGAAATGGTTCTATTGTAATCTGGTTCTCAAATTTCTCACTTGGCTTATGAGGAATTCATGATTTCTTGTCCCACAAAACTACTGGAAGTCAGGAATGCCCTTCTGCCTCTCCTCAGCCACCTTCACAAGTTACTCTGGCCAGCTTCCCAAATCCATAACTCTGAAGGAGAAAGTAAGCATTAGCATTTATGTTCCCAAACCCTTGTATACATGTAAAACTCTCCAAAGAATTCTAACCATACTTTGCTGGTCTAAGAAGAGCTAATTTGTTTGTTTGTTTTTGCAGCCCAGCAAGCTTCTGGCTAGGGAATGAGAAGACTGAATTCTCTTTGTTCAGGCGCTCTTACATGCTCTCTCTCTCACTGAATATCTTAGGATCTACCTCAGTTGCTTAGGATGCTTCTCCAACAACCTATTACTTCAACGACTATCCTGAATTCCTATTCTTCACGTTTTATAGTCTGGAAATAGATGATGAGTTGAAGGCCTCAGAATCAATGCAGGCACCATTTACAGGTCCTAAAGGTACGTATCTAGCAGCCCTTCTTTAGAATGTGGGTGTGGGCTGCCGTCTATGGGGTCGCACAGAGTCGGACACGACGGAAGCGACTTAGCAGCAGCAGCAGCATACCTACTACATATGTAGTCACCTTTGGAAATTAGGTGAGCTTTTTTAAATTTTTGTAAATGTTTATTGAGGTACAGTTGATTTAAAATATTATATTAATTTTTAGTGTACAGTAAAGTGAATTTGTTTTACATATTCACTCTTTTAAAGATTCTTTTTTCATATAGGCCATAACAGAATATTGAGCAGAATTCCCTGCTTGATGGATGGACCTGGAGACTGTCCTACAGAGTGAAGTTAGAGGAAGACAAATAACGTATGATATTGCTTACATGTAGAACTTTTTTAAAAATGGTACAAATGAACTTATTTACAAACAGAAATAGTCACAGATGTAAAAAACAAACTTATGGTTAGTTACCAGGAGAGAAAAGAGGGAGGGATAAGTTGGGAGATTGAGATTGACACACACTACAATATATAAAACAGATAACTGATAAGGACTAGGTGAAATTTTGAGACAAGCAAATATCCCTTCAACATCCATTTTAGGATGATCAGGACTGATAGCGGAAGATAACAAGCAAACTTGCTAAATTTGAAGTGTCTGGGACTGTTCCTAGTATATTTGTCTAGACAGTTTGCAGCTGTATGTAAGATTCTGGAGCTCAGGAGAGAGAGCCTGCCTGGAGATGGAGATGAAAGTCATTAGCATATAGATGGTATGTGACCCATGAGAGTGGGAAAGAGTACAAAATGAGGAGAGCAGAGGACTAAGACAAGCCTTGGGAAACACCAAAATTCAAGGACTTGTTAAGGCAAACAAAGGTGACAGAGAAATGACAGGTAAGAGGAAAATGAAAACTAAATATGGCACTCATATCCTCATTTCCCAAGAGGCATATATTACTCTGATTTCTTCATAAAGCAGGTTCTTACTGATGCCACATGAGCCTTGTCTAATGAGGGTCTCAACAGTACACAGGGTTGGCTGATCTAGAGAACCCAGCTGATACTATTTAAAATTCTACTGTGTTCTTCAATCGGCAGAGACAGTGTGTCATTTCCATCCTTGTAGCAAGCACTAATGATACTTGCACAGATGACAAATGTCTTCTCTGGTGAAAAATTAATGCACCACAATAATTTCCTTACCTGGGGTTAATGAACATGTCAGATGCTGAAAATGAGTTGTTTGAAACTAAATGACTATAATCCATATTTAGAAGATTGCCACTCGTAATGTGGGGGTAGGGAAGTGGGGAGTTATAGATGTATATAAGTGAATATATTTGAAGTTATTTTTACCATCAGTCTTAATTTTTACTAGGTCTTTAAAACACTTACTTGCTGAATAACCTCACAGGAAGAAAGAACATTTCATCACATAGTCTGTATTGTTGTCTAGAAGCTTCCTGAACAATTATTTTTATTCATTTGTTCATTCATTCACTTAAAACACATACACACACACACACACACACAAATATGTACATATGTGTTTGTTGGACACTGTTATGTAACATTCTATTATATACTAAAGAAAAAGAGATAATGAGACATGATAATCCTTGCCCTCAAAGAGCTCACAACTGTGCATAAAAATATAAAATTACAACTAACTACAGTACAATACTTGAGGCAAACATGTAGGAGAGCGGGCTATGAATATAAAGAGACAGACTCCCTAATCCACCTGGAATCCTACCTGGAGGTTATGATGCTTCACACTGAATCCTGAAGAACAAATAAATTAGACAAGTAGGGGGATGGAGAAGGCAATGGCATCTCATTCCTGTACTCTTGCCTGGAAAATCCCATGGATGGAGGAACCTGGTAGGCTGCAGTCCATGGGTCACGAAGAGTTGGACACGACTGAGTAACTTCACTTTCACTTTTCACTCTCATGCATTGGAGAAGGAAATGGCAACCCACTCCAGTGTTCTTGCCTGGAGAATCCCAGGGACAGGTCAGCCTGGTGGGCTGCCGTCTATGGGGTCACACAGAGTTGGACACGACTGAAGTGACTTAGCAGCAGCAGCAGCAGGGGGAAACCAATGCAGGCAGAGAAAAAGAGTTGAGCAAAGGCAGACCCTGTGGTTCAGGGGTTTCCCTGGTGGCTCAGCGGTAAAGAATCCACCTGCAACGCAGGAGACACAAGAGATGTGGATTTCATCCCTGGGTCTGGAAGATATCCTGGAGGAGGAAAATGTCAACCCACTCTAGTATTCTTGCTGGGAAAATCCCATGGACAGAGGATCCTGGTGGGCTGCAGTCTGTAGGGTTAGAAAGAGCTGGACACAACTGAGCACGCACACACCAAACATCAGAAAGGCAGAAAGTTGTAAGTTGGTGAGGCTTTGTGAGAAACTGAATGCTTTTATAATGTATAACAGATTGGCTAATGGGAGACCATTCACATTAAAAAGGATTCACAATTTAAAACACACATAATGAATCTACTTAATGCTTGCTGACAATAGACTACAGGGTTAAGAAGAGAAATTATGGATCAGGCTGAGTTGCATTCTAATTCAAGTTATATCATTTTGAGATTTAGGGAAATTTCTCTGATTCTTTTTTTTTTTTAATTTTGTGATAAAACTTCTTATTTATTTTCTTAGCTTTATTTTATTATTTTTATTTATTTTTTTTTTACTTTACAATATTGTATTGGTTTTGCCATACATCAACTCTGATTCTTATAATCTCTCTAATCCTCAATTTTCTCATCTGTGAAATAGAAATAATTATTATTTATAGTTTACTTATTATGTGCTAGGCACTTTAGTATTATCTAATTTAATCTTCAGAACCACCCTGTAATACCATTATTTGACCCAAGTGCTAAGGCAGAGATATTACATGATATCTCAATATCTCAAGCTCAAATAGGCAACAAGTAGAGTCAGGATTCCAACCCAGTACCCTGATACCAGTTCATGTGTTCTCAACCACCATACTGCACCTATTGTGCTGCTGCTGCTGCTAAGTCGCTTCAGTTGTGTCTGACTCTGTGCGACCCCATTTCACCATCTGTGGGACCCCCTCCCTCTGTGCGACAGCAGCCCACCAGGCTCCCCCGTCCCTGGGATTCTCCAGGCAAGAACACTGGAGTGGGTTGCCATTTCCTTCTCCAATGCAGGAAAGTGAAAAGTGAAAGTGAAGTCGCTCAGTCGTATCTGACTCTTCGCGACCCCATGGACTGCAGCCTACCAGGCTCCTCCATCCATGGGATTTTCCAGGCAAGAGTACTGGAGTGGGGTGCCATTGCCTTCTCCGATGGTTGTAAACTCAAGCATGTAATATGGTTAGCACAAGCTCTGACACCTAGGAAGTACTCTATAAATGAAAAGCATAAATGATACTTGTTTCATTATTATTATTTTACTATGAATGATAAGTGGAGAAGGCAATGGCACCCCACTCCAGTACTCTTGCCTGGAAAATCCCATGGACAGAGGAGCCTGGTAGGCTGCAGTCCATGGGGTCACTAAGAGTCGGACATGACTGAGTGACTTCACTTTCACTTTTCACTTTCATGCACTGGAGAAGGAAATGGCAACCCACTCCAGTGTTCTTGCCTGGAGAATCCCAGGGATGGGGGAGCCTGGTGGGCTGCCATCTATGGGGTCACACAGAGTCAGACACGACTGAAGTGACTTAGCATAGCATAGCATAGCATGAATGATAAGAATTATAACCAGTAATTATTATTAGTTTGTGGTTTCTCTACAGGTCAAATGAGACAGTATACTTAAATCACTTATAAAACTAAACTACTAACAACACAAAAAATTATTTTTCTAACAGTATCTATGAGCTATCAGACCAAAGCTCAGAGATATTAAAGAAAAGCACTGGTTTTGAAGTCAGAGAATGCTGAGTCTGAAATCCACCTCCACCACTGAGTTATAGTTCAAACTAGTTCAAAATTTTAGGCTTCATCTGTAGGAAATCATAGTGATAATAATAACATAACAATAATAATATATACTACTACTACTACTAAGTCACTTCAGTTGTGTCCAACTCTGTGTGACCCCATGGACTGCAGCCTACCAGGCTTCTCTTTCCATGGGATTCTCCAGGCAAGAACACTGGAGTGGGTGGCCATTTACTTCTCCAATGCATGAAAGTAGAAAGTGAAAGTGAAGTCACTCAGTCGTGTCCGACTCTTAGCGACCCCATGGACTGCAGCCTACCAGGCTCCTCCATCCATGAGATTGTCCGGGCAACAGTACTGGAGTGGGGTGCCATTTCCTTCTCCAATAATATATACTGCACAGTGCTATTTGAAGGAATCAATGAGATAACACTGAAAAAAAATAAAGCCTATTTTAATACCTGTCACAAGGAAGATGTTCAAGCAATAGTAGTCATTTACTTATTATCATTATATTTATAATAATCATTATACTTTTCATTATAACTCAGACCCCGTGTGAAACTGAGTAACTCTTCAATTACAAACATGGGCTTATTTTTCCTAGAAATTCCTGTGGTTAATAATTATGATTTTCAATGGCTTGTGCCACTACTCTCTATTTCAATTCCTTGACACAACTTTAAAAAATACTGATTGTCTTTGTTTTCTCTGTTTTCACCAGCACAGAGAGAGGGCAGGAAATACTAGAACTGGATGCTTAAAATAAGATGCCTGAATGAAGGAGGGGGAAAAAAATGTCCCTCCATTTTGTCAGATCAAGTAATAATTGTATCTACCATGGGAGGATCTAAATGGCACCAGCACAAGACTCTTCGTGGGTGTAGGAGTTACAACCATTATAAATGACACCTTTTATTTCCTTTGAAAAACCCTCCTGCTTTATTACATTTTCTTAGAAATTGTTAAAGCTTCTTTTTTTTCTATGATTCTTCCCCTGTCCCCTCTAATATTCATTCCATCAAGTGAGCAAGGTGCTGGTATGGTGAGAGCAGAGTACAAACACTCCAAATGAGTTCTATTCAGTCTGGGCTCATGTTGAAAAATAATCTGATTTATCTCTGTCTGCCCACATCTTATTCACAAGAGATGAGGGACAAGAGTGGATGAGTAAAACATGTATCTTCTATCTATTAAAAATGGAGAGATATCAGTCCCTATGAAATAATTTATAGATTATACATACACCATGGCAAAGTACAAACTATATAAAGCTCTGCGTCTGGTGGCCTTAATGGTAAAGAACCCACCTGCCAATGCAGGAGACACAGACTCTATCCCTGGGTTGGGAAGATCCCCTGGAGGAGGGCATGGCAACCCACTCCAGTATTTTTGCCTAGAGAATCCCATGGACAGAGGAGTCTGGCGGGCTACCATCCATATGGTCCCAAAGAGTCAGGCAGGACTGAAGTGACTTAGCACACATTGCCAGACAGCTGTTGATCCCTTCATGCCTCATTGTCTTTGTGCTGCATCTTCTCCTGGAAACTCACTCTCACCAGCCACACACCGCCCCCGAGCACACACACACACACACACCCATGCACACACACATACGTACTACATTTTGAACAATATCCTTCTCAAGAAATTTTTTTCAATCATTCTCACTTAGATTGGTTGTCCTCTAACACAGAACATTTGTCAAGAGCTGCATGTCTTATAGTTAATTATCACTGTGCTTAGTCCCTCAGTCCTGTCCGACTCTTTGAGACCCTATGGACTGTAGCCTACCAGGCTCCTCTGTCCATGGGGATTCTCCAGGAAGAACACTAGAGTGGGTCACCATTTCCTTCCCCAGGGGATCTTCCTGACCCAGTGATTGAATCCAGGTCTCCCGAATGGCAGGCAGATTCTTTACTGCCCAGTAGTTACCGCATGACACAATAAATGTGTACTTGCTTTAGAGTGAAATGGAGAGGGATAAGTAAAAAGAGCACGGACTTTGGCTTCAGGGAGATCTGGAGTTGAATCCTAGCTCTGTCGCTTTGTGGTTAGTAGACCATGAATAAATTACTGAACCTCATTGATCCTTTTTCTATAAAACAAAGATGATAAAAACACACAGAGATAAGCGAATGAAACAGCAAGCAAAAATACCAAGAGAAAGCATTTTTTGTTAGCTGGAAGTAAATACAGAGATTTTAAGTACTCATAGTTCCCTTTGTTTCCCATGCTTAGACCCTTCTATACACCCACTCCCTTCTCCATCAACAGTGGTAATTCAACTCAGCTTGCAATGCTTAAGTCAAATATTATTGCCTCTAGGAAATTTTCCCTTAGCCCTCCAGAAAAGATGAATTCCTTCCTTCTCTGGGCTCCTTAAAAACAGAAATTACATGGGTCTTGATCACAGCTATATCCCTAGGGCCAAAGGCAATTGTATTAGATCAATAAATACTAGATTAATGAGTCCATGAGTAAATGGTGAGTGAATAAATGGTTAGTTTTCCCTCTTCTCATCTCCTACTGTGCTTAGCACAATTTCTACAAAAAGATAATGCTCAAAATGTCTGTTGAATGAATAGCCAACTATATCATTCCTAGCTAGGATCAACCTGAACTCATTCTTCCTGCTGCTTTTCAAATTTACTAGATAATAGTCTTGCCAAGGTTTTCTAGACATGGAAAGGTTCTCATTTGGCTAGAGCTGAGCCAGAGTTTTTACTAAAGCAGATGGACTGAGCTATAACAAAAAGCAGACTGGAGCCAGGAAGCTCTGAGCGAAAACTGACATCCTACTTGGCATGGCATGAGGGAGACAAGCTGGGTGAGGCATAAAGACAGTCATTTATACCTTTTAGAATGCTGGGCTATGGCAGGCATGATCACTTGAGAAATTTCTCTACCTGGCTAGTGCCCTCTGGGAGCCACCCAGGTCTATCACAGGACAGGACATTTAATGAGTAATAAAAACTCCAGTGGGTGTCACTGTCTGAGAGAACCAAGTGTGGGCAGGAGCAAAACACATTCTAAAGATCCATCATCACGTACAAGCCAACAGCTTCAAGGAACTATATGGATATGACCCTTACAGTATGTGTTCTTAAGATAGAGGAACAAATATAAACTTTTATTAATTTACCTTTTATGCTTTTATTGTTATAAAATATAAATAATATAAAGTTTACAGTTTAAAATTTTAACAATTTTAAGCTGCACCATTCATGCCATTAATATATTTATATTTACAATTATACTATCATCATTAGTATCTAGATATGGAATATTTTCATCACCACAAACATAAACCCTATATCTATTAAACAGTGACTCCCTATTCCCTCTACCCCATCCCTTGGCAAACATTAATCTGCATTTTGCCTCTCTGGATTTGCCTATTCTGCACATTTCATATACATGAAATCATACAGTATGTGGTCTTTCATATCAGACTCCTTCACTTAGCACAGTGTCCTCAAGGTTCATCCATGTTGCAGCATGTATTAGGCTGTGATTCCTTTTTATGACTGAATAATATTCCACTGTGAGGGCATGCTATTTTGTTTATCCATTCATCTGCTGATGGGTATTTAGATTGTTTCTACCTTTGGGCTATTGTGAAAGAGCTGCTACAAACATTTATGTATAAGTTTTTGTTCAAACACCTGTTCAATTCTTTTGGGTATCTACCTAGGAGTAGAATTATTGCATCCTATAGCAATTCTATGTTTTGGTTGCTAAGGAACCACCAAACTGTTTTTCATAGTGGCTAGCCATTTTACATTTCAACCAAAAATGTATGAGGTTAGTCTCCATTTATAAAATATATATGTATAAAGTATTTAATACATATCTCACATTTTATCATCCTATCAATTCTGAGGAAGGTGCTACTATTATCTCTGTTTTTCCAAATGAAACTAAGGAATCAGTAACTTTTCAATATCCAGGTCTCCATGACTAGAAAGCCTGGACTTTGAGTCACAAAGTTAGGCTTCCTTTCAAGCTCATCTTGTCTGGCTATTCTTGAGGAAACTGTAATGAGCCCTGGAATATACCTGATTCTGCCTGTCTCCACTCTATCAAACAACCTATGGGGCCTTTTGGTTATGCTAAGATTTTAAAGCATTCTATATACTAGGCATTTTTACAAGTAGAATTAGATTTAATTACCATTATATATATATATATATATATATATATATAAAAATTGAGGTTAAGAGGTGAAAAGTAATTTATTCACAATCTCAGAAATTAGCTGCACAGAAGAGTTTACTAAAGCCAATACTACTGTTTTTTTTCTCCCAGAAAGATCTGAGAGGTGGCAACCAAATTTAATGACTATCCCAGTATCACCTTTAACTATCTTTAGAACTCATTAAGAGAATGATCATTACAGCATCACCTTTAGATATCTTTAGAACTCATGAAGAGGTCAGCTTTTAAAAACTAGAGCCTATACAGAGTGAAGTAAGCCAGAAAGAAAAACATCAATACAGTATAACAACACATATATATGGAATTTAGAAAGATGGTAACGATAACCATGTATGTGACACAGCAAAAGAGACACAGATGTATAGAACAGTATTTTGGACTCTGTGGGAGAGGGCGAGGGTGGGATGATTTGGGAGAATGGCATTGAAACATGTATATTATCATATGTGAAATGAATCGCCAGTCCAGGTTAGATGCATGGTATAGGATGCTTGGGGCTGGTGCATTGGGATGACCCAGAGGGATGGGATGGGGAGGGATGTGGGAGGGGGGTTCAGGATGGGGAACACATGTACACCCATGGCAGATTCATGTCAATGTATGGCAAAACCAATACAATATTGTAAAGTAAAAAAAAAAAAAGTATCTGTAGTAGTATAATCCCTTTTACAAAGAAAATCTTATAAAAGGGAATTTCTGTTTTTTGCAAAATGATGTAGTAGCATATAGATATAATCTCTTGCCTTAAACAACTGTAAAACAGAAAAAAAAAGTTAAACAACAACAGTTCTCAGATATTGGAAAACAGGTAGGAAATGACAATGATGCCTGAGAGAGAGGAAATAAACAAGGTGGCCCTGGGATTACCCTGTTGACTATCTAAAGAGAGTTTCCAGACCACAGCATAGATAAATGAACCAAAATGAATCCTAGGGATCCATGTGAGTTGAGAATGAATTTGGGAGTTTGGAGAGACCAAAGCTGGTAGAGTTCACAGAATCCTTTAGAATACTCATTTGAGTACACTGTGGGCCCTGTGTCTGCAAACTACCCAAGAGTGAAGAGAGAACCACTGGAAAGGAGCAGCCAGAGAAAGCCTCAAAGTTTACACAAAGCTAGGAGTAATTCACATTAACAAATGTGATGGTTAATTTTATATGTCAGCTTTAGAGTATGGTTTTGGATGAGGTTAACATGTAAATTTGTATTTGGGGTAAAGCAGATTGCTTTCCATAATGTGTATATACTTCATTCAATATTTGAAGGTCTGAATAGAATCAAAAGCAGGACATTTTTAAATACTACAAAGAATTGATGCTTTTGAACTGTGGCATTGGAGAAGACTCTTGAGAGTCCCTTGGACTGCAAGGAGATCCAACCAGTCCATTTTGAAGGAGATCAGCCCTGAGATTTCTTTGGAAGGAATGATGCCAAAGCTGAAACTCCAGTACTTTGGCCACCTCATGCGAAGAGTTGACTCATTGGAAAAGACTCTGATGCTGGGAGGGATTGGGGGCAGGAGAAGAAGGGGACGACAGAGGATGAGATGG